>NC_056730.1:630814478-630944478 GCF_019279795.1 Protopterus annectens | reverse complement strand
ATATTATTCAACAAATCCTACATCTTGTTCACATGGAGACATTCATCCATCCCTGCAACACCCCCCATCCACTCTCACATAGCTCCAATTTCTATTTTGTTTCTAGGAAATTAGTGTTCCAATGTCTCCTGTAGACATGTTACAAAGCAATGCCTATACAGTTAGCCAAGGGGGTTAAAGCTATGAGATACTAATCAGTTTGTCTGTGTAATCTAGGATTTGATTCTGTCTCCATTTGCCTACTGTGTGACACTCATGATAGAAAATCTCTTAGCCAGACAGTTCTCGGGATAAAATGGACAAGCAACAGAATGGTCCCATATACCGCATGCCTTGTAACTATATTTGAGCTTATGAATACAGGAAAGCAAGAAATACTCCCTAAAAAGTGCAGGCATTATATAATTGCACAGTCCTCTTTTAAGCACTCTCTTGATTTCCTAAATGATTAACAGTTTAATAAATGTCATTGTGAATATCTTAAATATAAATACAATCTCTAATTAACAAAAAATAGTATACAAGTATACATATGCATCATATCTCTCTTTAATTTTCTTAAATAGCAAACTTCAACTGTGAATGTCCCTAACAATGAATATTAAAACAAAATATTAACTCTAATTAGAAATGTACTAAATATAAACACAGGAATACCGAATTATCTTATAATAATAAAAAAAAAAGAAAACATTTAATTGAACCTCCTCTCATATCATGTGTTAGTTCAAAACTATTTTTTACTAAAGCCTTTAATAAACTACTGTACTCAATTTAAACTCAGATTATATTTCCTGTATGGTTATCCTAGACCATATACTGCTGTTTACAATTATCTTGTTTAATACTGAAAGGAATGAAAACATACCATATCAACTCCAAGAAGCTGACATTGCTGGGACTTTAGAATCATGTAAGTCACATTTAGTAAGTAGTGCACTCATAAGGTCTGTGGGTTTCCAAAGTGTGTCTAAACAATCCTCTTATGCTGTACTGCCAAGCTCAGAAAGAGTGAGAAACAGCATGTCTGCAGCTGGCGGGTTTGGCTTTATTGGCCTGGTTGCACAGGTAAAGAGCTAAAAAAGTAAAAAGACATGGGCGTTCAGAAGCCCTTTAGCTGAAATACTGGTATGCCCTTTAGAGGCCATTTGCATATATTGAATGGGCCTATACCATAGCAGGATTATGGTATTAAACAGACTGGGTCTTTCTTATTGCTTTTAGTAAATTGTTTATCTCTGTGTCATTTTTACCCTAAAATACATGCTAAGAATCCTGAAAAAAACCTATATAAGATACATCAGAATATGATTTGTGTTTACAAAGAACTCTAAACTTCCCAAGATCAATGCCCACTTTCCCAGAAACTAACACTTCTTTGCAGCATTACATTATTTACAATGTCATAGGATCACAGAATCATAGGAAGTTACTAGGCTATTGGCCCTGAGTCCCTTATAAACCTAGCCAAGAGTTTAGCCCATGCATAGACAAATCAGCACCTGATGCCCCTGTCCAGCAGGAACAAGGGTGGAAACCCAGGGATGTATTTTCTATTTCCCATCCAGTTATCCAGTTTGCGCTTAAAAAGGGGTGAAGAGGTACTCTTCTTGATGTGGACAGGGAGTCTGTTTCATAGATGGGAGAATCTTTGGGGCAGAAATCTGTCCCACCAACAAGTCTTATTGATGTCACAGACCAGGTTGAGGCCACGTGTGCAGATTACTCAAGTGGAGCTTGCCTTACGGATATGCAGCAGTCCCATCAAGATGGGGCCCGAGATCACCTTGTATGCAAGACAGAGGTCACCTCTTAGGAGTCTGTAAGAAACAGAGTAGAGGGATAGGGCTTTTAGCCTATCTGTGCATGGTAGATTTTTGAGGCCCTGGATTCTCCTGGTGAGAAGCCTCTGTGGTCTCTCCAGCTGCTGCATATGCTTTTCAAGGTACATGCTGAATGGGGCATTGTACTCAATAATGGGTCTTATAAGGGAAGAATATAGGGATGTTATGACCTCCTTGTCCCTGGATGTGATACCCTTACTTATGAGGTGGGCCATGTAGAAAAACTTCTGTACAATGGAAGCAACATGGTGGTCAAAAGTCAGGTTGCTATCAATCTGGATGCCCAAATCCCTCGGGAATGACTGCATGCTTAAGACGTTGTTATTAATGTGATAATTTGTAGGGATGTCACTCTCCCCCAAGGGGATGATGATTAATTTTTTTGTATTCAGCTTGAAGCCATGTTTCTGGCACCAGTCATTTTTTTGGGTGAGACCCTCTTTGAGGATGTCCACATCACTAGGGGAATTGATGACAGCTCCCAGCTTGCAGTCATCTGCAAGCTTAGTCGTCCATAGCCCACTGGTTTTGGCCTGCACTTCAGAAAAATATATCCCAAATAACAGAGGCCCCAAGACTGAACCCTGGGTTACACCCTCGACACAGGTCTATTGCTTGAGGTGGCTTCCCCTAGTTTGACTACGTGGGTTCTATCAATGAACCAGTTAGCTACACATCTGGTAACATATGGATTGATGCCTAGTTGGGAGAGTTTATCTATTATGCCCGAGTGGGGAATAATGTTGAAGGCTTTGGCCAGGTCAAGGTAGGTGGTATGCACTGTCTTCCCCTCATCCATGGCTTTGGTGACTATCTCAAAAAAGTCAACCAAATTTAACAGACATGACCTCCACTTGACGAAGCCAACCTGTATGGGATTGAATGTTTGGAGGTTGCCAGTGTCCTTGTTAATGAGATCCATGATAATCCATTCCATGGCCTTGCAGATCAGGCTAGTTAGGCTATTGGGTCTATAATTTCCTGGATCGGTTGACACTCCCCCTTTGTGTAAAGGGATGACAGTGGCTGTCCTCCACTCAGCTGGGACTAAGCCACTTCTCAGGCTTTGGTTGAATAGGGTGCCTAATGCTGCTGCAAGTTCCTGCCTGAGTTCATGTATGATGCACCCTGGGATGTTATTGGGTCCCATGAAGGCTGTGTTTTTTGCCTTTGAGAGAAAAGTGATGAGCTGATCCCTAGATATAATGGGAAGGGAGCAGGTACTGGGAATGTCCTGATTTATTGATTGGGGGGGCATAGGGGTGACATTTTTGCTGAATCTATCACCCATCAAGTTTGCTCTATCTACGCCATTTGTATATGTGGTATCCTTGACCACCAGTTCTGAACAGATCTGGGTGCTTTCCTTGAGAATGCAGACATATGTGAAGAAAGCCTTATGATTGTGTCTAGTAGATGTGGCCAATTTGGACTCGAAGTTGGCTTTAGAGGATTTCACTAGTGCTCATATCTGCTTCTTCAGGCTAAAGAGAGATTCCTTCCAATTGGGCACCTGCTACTTCTTGGTCCTGGGCAGCAATTTTTTTTTTCTTTTGCTACAGAAAAATAATTAAAGGCTCTACTTTAGTCCATCACTCAAGAAGAAAACAGGTGAGGAATCTGAATAACACCTAAAGGTATATCTCCAGTCCCAGATAGTGTTTGGGGGAACTTAGTGCAGCACTCCAATCTCTTTAGCAAGGAACTACTGGATCTCATTAAATATTCTGAATCAATATGGCAGCTTTTGTACCTATTGAGGATGGCATGGACTGTGTTTCTTCCAAAAATAGACCAAGACCCTAGTCCTTCCTGGGATACAGACATACTTGTTTACTTCAAACATAGTCAAAAAACTATGTTAAACTACTTGACAATAAGCTTCAAAAATGTCTTCTACTCATCCGTCAATCACAACTCATCCATTAATCAGAAAAAGGAATTATTAAGTACAGGCAAGGAGGGAATGGTTATATTTACAATGAAATACTCTTTCAAATGATTTGAGAATGATTTAGTTGTTTGGGTATTGGAACCTATGAAAAAAACTATCATCTATTCACAGAATTTTGGATGTTTTTTCCTATATGTTGGCATTAGCATTAAATAAAATGAAGTCCACTCATCTTCTCCTTAACTCTATTCCTAGTCTGAAGAGGAAAACGTAGCTAAGCTTAATGTAAAGAAAGAAAGAATGAAAGAGTACAGATACATATGGATGTGCTTCTTTCTTATAAAACTTGTTCCATCCCATTGCTCTAAACCCCCTCCTACAGAAAGATAAATATAGAGAGCTAGAGAATCTTAACATACCAAAATATGAGCCATCAACATGTTCTAATTGTCAGAAATTAATTTTCTTCACTCATCATATTCATCTATACTTATTGTCATCCATGACATGGACTCATAGAGCACTTGAGCAAAACAACCCAAATTAAACCATACATTAATAAAATGTTACATTTCCAGTGTTTCCATCAGTTCACGATCATCATAGACAGAATTCACTATATACATTAATTTGACAGCCATCAAAGCACAGTAGATAAAAGTGTAGTAATAGACACCCTGCTAAGATAAATAATGCAGAGACTACGATATGCTACATGCATAGAGAAGTGACAACTTTGCATAAGGCTATGGTATGTGTGGCTAGAGTGGGTGCAGGCTAACACAGTTGTTAACCATTTTCTGTAAAATAATTGCAAGTGGATTCAGAGTGGAGATGATTTTTCAGAACCTTGCTGAAATCTATGATGGAATCCTGTGTATTACTTTCTTTAATCAAGTCATTCCAAGTGCAGGTCCTAATCCTGACAAAGCTGTTTCAACTATTACTGTTCTGAACCTTGGCCAAGCAAGGGTGAGAGAGTTGCCTTATGTGCTTCTCAGTACATATGTCATATCGAAAACTTCCTGTGGTTCTATGATCCTATGAAGTTTTCTTTTTAGAGGAAGGCCTTGACCTTGCTTTAGAGTCTTGGAAATTAGTGAGCTTAAGAAAAGCGTAACAATATCTGTCACTGAAAGCCAGTTAGCATTTCTAAGCACAGTACAGTGGTGGAGTAACAGGTCTGCATAATGGATACATTTATAGATTTTCTTTTCTACTGTTTGTAGTTTGTAGGTATTGCAGGCTGAATGTAGAGGATAATATCCGCTATTTGTTCAAAGTAATATCCATGGTGTTGAAGCAAAACACATGATACAGGGAAACTTAAAAATGTATCAGAAGCTTTGGTACAAGCATGCAAGTCATATAACTGAAATGTTATGAAATTCGGTACAAGTACAGAGTGCAATATTTTGTCTGGAGGTACTTTTGAAATATAAGAATTGAACAACAGACTGAAAAAAAAAGTTGTGTACACATTCTTAACATACTGAGGCCTCCAGGTAGAGCCATTACCAAAAGCTTCTCATGTGTGAACATGACAATAAGCGTGTCAGTGCCTTTCATACTATAGCACTTAAGGAAAATAATTCTATTAATTCTTGCAATTTTGGTATTGGAGAAGTGAACAATGGTAAAATGAACTCAGTGTGTGAAAGCAAAGGTGCCTACAGATATAGTCACTGATTTACAAGGACATTATGAATACTGTACAAAGTAACAGCAGCCATAACATGCACAGCTATGCTGTTTCATTTACAGGCTTAAGATGTGTGCATGGAAAATAACACTTACCAATTAAATCCAGTGACAGTTGTGGAGGGATAAGAGTACATGTACATGTGTTTATATGTGACTGGATGGTACAATGCCCATGTGTTTTAATGTGTATTCTGTAGTCCACTTACATTTAATGTAAGTGATTTGAACAAAATTTGGATCTGTTGTGGTGAAAATGTAGATTTCCACGGTGGAAGCTGTCACTATATATATAAATGTTTATATATATATATATATATATATATATACATATATATATATATATATATATATATATATATATATATTTACAGCTATATCTATATGTCTCTCGATATATATATATATATATATATATATATATATATACACACACACACACACACACACACACACACACACACACACACACACACACACACACACACACACACACACACACAGAAATATATATATATATATATATATATATATATATATATATATATATGTATTAGCACTAAAAACTGTCATCAGAGCTAAGAAGATCAGGAATACAAATGACTAAGCACTTCTTAATATAAAAGAACAACGAAGGAGCCAGTAGCTAAGCTTTTGTCCTTTTAATAGTATCAAGAACTTTTTCAAACAACAGTAAGATGAAAACCACAGTATATATACCCTAGTGGGTGTTACCAAAAAAGAGTAGACTATTTTGCTTCACTAGTTGTACTGCTACAGCACTTGTTTATGTAGACACTTCTCACCCTTGGAATGTAGTATAATTTCCAGTTTTTTATTGGCTCTGAGATTTACATTATTTATTTACTGTCTGGTTTCAGTAGTCTACTCTTTTTTTGTAACACCCACTAGGGTATATATACTGTGATTTTCATCTTACTGTTGTTTGATAAAGTTCTTGATACTATTAAAAGGACGAAAGCTTAGCTACTGGCTCCTCCGTCGTTCTTTTATATTAAGAAGTGTTTAGTCATATATATATATATATATATATATATATATATATATATATATATATATATATATAGGGTTCTCTTTGGAATCTTGAAATCCTAAAACTTTGAATTTCACATGGTTGAGACCATATGATCAAAGTTTTAGAACGTTGAAATTCTGAACATAGACCTGCATACAGAACGGAATGGGAGATTTCCCTTTTTCCTCACTGTAGTGCTATCTCAGAGTTGGTATATTTAAGTAAGGGGGTGTGGAGGGTGCTTGCCCCCTGCAAAAATGTTGAGAAAGTTGTTTTTTGCTTTTTGTTGGATTTATTTCAGAATGTCGAGATACCAAAACATTGATGATATGATCTTGATCATATGAAATTCGATGTTTTGGAAATTCGAGATTCAGAAGTGAATCCATATCTATATCTATATCTATATCTATATTTATATATATATCTATATATGGGTGTGTGTGTGTGTGTGTGTGTGTGTAGTTTTTCACAGGTAAGTAGAATAACATGCAATGTACCAATATGTCTTATTTAATCTGAAAACATTATAGGATCATAGAACTACAGGAGGTTACTAGGCTAATGATCCTAGGGCCCTTACAAGCCTAGCCAAGTACAACCCCTGTTCCCAAGAATATCAAGGTATTAAGCAGAACTAAGTCAACAGTTACTACCCCTGTCCAAGGGGGACACAGGTGAAACTCCCAGGGTGAATTTGTGGTTTCCCAGCCAATCATCCAAATTATGCTTAAATAGGGTCAGTGAGGGGCTCTGCTTCAACTGAATTGGAAGTTTATTCCAGAGGAGAGGTAACCTCTGTGAGACATAGCTGTCTCTGTAGCAAGTCCTGTTGATGTCACATAATAGTTTGAGTACCCTAGAGCGAGTGCATCTTATATCATTTGATTTCCAAATATGCAATATTTCCATTAGAGCAGGATCTAAGATTGCTTTATATGCAAGACAAAGATCACCTCTGAGAAGTCTGTAAGACACAGATTATAGTGACAATGATTTCAATTTGTCAATGTATGACATATGCTGAAGTCCCTGAGTTTTTTTTGTAAAACACTTTCAAGATCTTTCCAGTTGCTGCAGGTACCTGGTAAGGTACATACGAAAGCAAGCATTGTACTCTATTACTGGACTGATGATAGAGGAGTACAGGGGGGTTATAACCTCTTTTGTTCAAGATGCAATGCTCTTACTTATGAGGTGGGCATCACAGAAAGTTTGTCTTACCACAGTGGAGATGTGGTGGTCAAATTTGTGCCCAAATCTGTCACCACTGATTGCGTGCTTATGGTGCTGTTATTAATGTGGTAATCTGCAGGGACATCACCCTTGCTGATGGGGATGATAACACATTTTTTTGCATTGAGTTTTAGCCTATGACTTTAGCACCAGTCATTTGTCTGTGTAAGTCTGTCTTGTAGGATATTGACATCACTTGTGGACTCGATGACTGCACCCAGTTTGCAATCATCAGCAAACATTGTCAGCCATGGGCCTTTTGTTTTAGACTGTACTTCCAAGAAGTAGATTTCAAACAATAGCGGACCCAGAACAGATCCCTGTGGAACACCACTGGTTACAGGTCTGTTGAATGAGGTAGTCACCTATTTTGATTGTATGTGTTCTATCAGTGAGCCAGTTTGTAATCCACCATACAATATATAGGTTGATCTCCAGTTGGGTGAGTTTGTCAATGATTCCTGAGTGGGGAATAGTGTCAAATACCTTTGCTGGGTAGAAGTAGGCTGTATGCATGTTTTTACCTTCCTTCAGGGCTTTGGTGACTGTGTCAAAGAAGTCTACCAAGTTCAAGAGGCAGAATCTCCCTTTAACAAAGTCAGACTGGGTTGGGTTAATCATTTGAAGGACTCAGATATCTTTGTTGATAAGGTCAATGATTAGTCTTTCCATAGCCTTGCAGATTAGGCTGGTAAGACTTATGGCTCTATATTTCCCACGGTCTGTGGAGGATCCTTTATTTAACGAGATGACAGTTGCTGTTTTCCATTCAGTAGGTAGAAAACCAGTGCTTAGACTGTGGTTAAAAAGACTACCCAGCAGTGCAGCTACTTCCTGTTTTACACCATTTAGAATGCAGCCTGGGATATTATCAGGTCCCATAGTGGTTGTGTTTTTTGCTTTGGAGAGAGCATTTATGACCTGCTCCTTGCAGATACTAGGTGGAGGGCAGATGGTAGGAATGCTTTGGGCAATGTGTGGCAGGGACGGGGGGGGGGGGGTTCAATGAACTTGTCAGCTAGCAGGTTGGCTACTTCTGTGGGTTCATTATATGTAATGCCATTAACAACCAGTTCTGGGCAGAGCTGGGTTTTCCTTTAAGGTTTCTGACACACATAAAGAAGGCCTTATGTTATTCTTAGTGAAGGAGGCCAAGTTGGATTCATAGTTATCTTTAGAATGCCTTACAGGTATTTTATTTGCTTGCTTCTTTCTCTTATTATAGAACTTGTTAATGGTGGATGTCCACCAGGGAGGCCTGTTCTTTCTTGAGGATCTTGTTTTGATTCTATCGGGTATGGCTGAGTGAATACATTTCTATAGAATGCTTATACAAGGCATTAGTGTGAATCCCAGTATAAGTGTCCATGACATCAGTGAGGGCAGGGCTTTGAAGTTATTAATGCTGTCACATATTAGGGTGCAATTGGCTTTGGAGAAGTTTTTTAGTCTATCTGCTGCCAATGGGGGGGTCAGATGTTACTGTTACATATAATGAGACTGATTTATGAGCAGAACTCACTAGGGAGGGTGACACATATGGGGGGGTGCAACGATCGCCCACGTTAGTGAGCACCAGATCTAGAATGTTTGGGCCCCTAGTGGAGGGATCCACCAACTGTTCTAGACCACTGGAGTTTATGAAGTCCAAAAACATTTGGGCAAGTGTGTTAGTACGTGTATAATTTACCAAATCAATCTATGGATTGGTAGCTAAAGTCATCTAAAACCCAGTGTGGATATCCTGCTTCAAGAAGGGGTCCTATAAATGGCAATAACATAGAGAGGGGTCTTACCTACAGTGAATTAGACCTGGATTGGTACAAGCAGATCATTTTGTTTAACCAATCCAGAGCTGTATTTATCTTTTATGAATATTGATTCTCTACCTCCTTTAGTTCTCGCACTTTCAGTTTGTGGTTTGAATATGTGGAAGGCATTATATCCTAGTATGGATTGGGTGCCATATTTATACTGTGGTATCATCTTAGGTGAAGGTAGTATGCTGCTCATGGCTAAAGGCATACCTGACTGAGACACATATTCAGAGCGCTCAGTCATGTCTCTCTTCATATAGTCCAGTGAGATATGCCTCGAGTCATTTATACCAACATGAACTATGGCAGCATCATAACAGTACTTGTTGTGGAGAGACTTGAGTGCGTGTGTGACCTGGTGGATATTGGCACTCAACAGACAGCTTACTGAAACCTTCTCCTTGTTTAATCTGGTTAGTGAGACATCTGAGTGTCTTACTATAGAGTTGCCTATGACCAAAAAATTTGGTTTAGATGTGCTTTGCCTTAGGGGCTTGTTTGGTGAGGCACTTCTGCTTGTCATTTTATGTGTATTGAGTGCTGTAGGTACTGTATTAGGTGTAGCATGTTTGTGTTTTGGAGGTCTCTGGTGTTTAGGTAAATGTCTGCAGAGTACCTCCATGTATGATGGTTTATGTGTTGAGAGAGTGATTTATTCTAGAGGTGTAGTATGTGGGCTGACAACCTGTTCCGTGTCACTGTGCTGTGAATGAGAGAGCAAGGATTCCATATTCTTAGTGTATATGCATCTCTCACAAACTGAGGTTGAGTGGTTTAGGAGTAGAGAGTTGTCAGTGTACATGATGCAATTGCTACACTGCCACAGGATACCCTTGTCAATCAGGCTGGAAGGAGAAATGGAGGAGAACTGACCATCCATAATGTTGTTGTGTCTTTCTGCTTTTCCCAGTTAGGGGTCGCCACAGCGGAACTCTGGTCTGCTAATGATTGGCAGTAGACTTTTACATGTCGAGTTGCCAGCCCTGACACGCAACCTTCATTGAAGGTACGCCCATTCACGCATGTCTCCACACAGAAGACGCTCTAGCTGAGAATCGAACAGGACAACGTCTTACTGTGAGGCGACAATGCTACCGCAGCACCACCACCGCAGTAACTGACCATCCATAATACTAGGTGTAAATTTGCTTACTTTAATGAGGAAGGATGTGGTTTAATTGGGGGCTTAATTCTGGGTCTATACTATTGGGGCTGTCAAGGGGTATGAGACTATTAGGGATTGGGAGGTTTCAGTTTAATTGGCAAATGCTGTAGAAAGTCCAGATGAGGTGCTCTCCAAGAAGCTAAGTGCAATTTAAGGGACTCCTCAGTTTGAGCACAGGCAGCTTCTAAGTAAAAATAAATCTAATTTAGCTTTTGCATCTATAACCACCAATGGTTACCTTCACTGTGCAGTGCTGTGTGAAGGTGTCCTACATGCAAACAGATGCTTCAGATTGCTCAGGTAAAGATAGTAGAGAAGTGGCTGGTCACCAAACTCTGTGGAGCTATGTTAAAACAGGTGCAAACCCTTTCAAATCCGGGCTTATGTAGCAACCGCGAGAACCCTTTTTTTAAAAAATGTAAGCAATTTTCAAACAAGATTGCCCATGGAAATGCTCAATACTGAGCCTTATTCTAACAATCTCCAACTCAGATGGGTTCTTTCCTACACTCTTCTGCCATAAGGGTGCAGGGGACCTTCTTAATGTAAGGTGGCTAGTTTTAGTGGTCTGATAATGGAAAACCATCTAGATTCAGCAAATATAAATCTAGCATATGCTATAAAATAAACAAGTACCAGAAAATACAAAGTGCAGGAAAAACAGTCTCAAACAGCAAACAGTTGAAACTGTGAAACAGTAAAACAGTTAAAATAGCTAAAAAACAGTTAAATTAGGTGGCAATTCAGTAATATACAGTTTAGAAGTGCAGTACAGTGAATAAAAATGCTTATTTTTCTGTAGATTTCAAAGGATGCCTTAGATTATGTTTGGATTCACTCCAGAGATCAGAGAGAGCACACCAGTCCTAGAGCAGCTTCTGCTCTAGAATCTAGGATCTGTATAGATTTTATGGTTCTATAAAATATATCATCTGTCATTACTGACTAGGTTATATCTACTTTTGTTGGCAGATGTACTTATACTCAGAACTCTGTACAGGTCCCCCACTTGCCATGACACACAGGGCATATTGATATATTTGTTACACTTACCATAGGTTTTCACGATGTTAACTGAATCCTGAAATTGTAAGTAAAACGAATGGTTATTTTGTGTAGAAATAATTAACCAATATTTGACCAAGTGACAAGAAGTTCACAGGTTCATAAGTTGTTACAGGATAATGACCAATAGGGCCCTTAGTAGCCTAGCTGTGCATCCCAATCCATTTGAGTCCTGAGAATCATGAGCATTTAGACAGGGTGTGTGTTAGCAGGGAGGTAACTAAGGATTTGTTTTGGGCGTGAGTAAGAATAATACTCTTCATATTCACAGCCTCTGTTCATATGGGGTGGGGGCAAATGGAGGGGTAAATTTATGATTTCCCATTGTCAAAGTTTCATTTCAATAAGGTAAGTCTGAACTCTGTTTTTCATGGATGGGAAACCCATTCCATAGTGAATGAATCCTTAGGGACACATATCTGTCTCACCAGCATGCTCTGCTTAAGTCATAAGTGAAGTTCAAATCCCTGGATCTAGTTTGCACATGTGCAACAGATTCATCAGAGCTGGGTCTGAGAAAGCCCTGTAAACTAGGCAAAGATCCACCCTCAGCAGCTTCTAAGAGACTGAATTCAGAGACAGAGCTTTTAGGAGGGGTGTACTTCAGAGGATAGAAATTTTACAACACTTGTGCAACAGATTCATCAGAGCTGGGTCTGAGAAAGCCCTGTAAACTAGGCAAAGATCCACCCTCAGCAGCTTCTAAGAGACTGAATTCAGAGACAGAGCTTTTAAGAGGGGTGTACTTCAGAGGATAGAAATTTTACAACACTGAACCTCTGATCATTGAAGACCAGAGGATAGAAGTTGTAAAATATTGAACCTAAGAAAAAAACTTCTAACAGCTGAAGACTTATGATTTCACATTTTTTCAGGGGGTTAAGACCTCTGCACCCCCCACACCCCCTGCTACTTAAATATACCAACTCCAAGATTGCATTACAATGAAGAGAAAGATAAATTTCCCGTTCCACATTGTACAGAGATCTCCATTCACAAGGTTCAATATTACACAATTTCAATTATCTTGTCTTCACAGATCAGAGGTTCAATGTTGTGAAATTTTGATCCTTTAAAATAGACCCTTTTGGAGATCAGCATAGGGTAGGGTGGTCATGCCCTGATATTTCCTGGTGAGAAACTTTTGTAGGTGTTCCAAGTGTTGCATGTGTCTGGTTAGATGCATGCCATTGGGGGCATTGTATCCAATGATTGGTCTGATTAGAGCTAAACAGAGTAATACTATAACTTCCTTGGACCTGGATGTATTCTTACCTATAAGTTGGGTGACATAGAATTATTTTCTTATTACCTTAGCTACATGTTGATCAAAGGCCAGATTGCTGTCTACATATGTTCCCAGATCCCTTACTATGGGGTTGACTCTTAGGGGTGTTTTATTGATGTAGTAATTAAACTGGGTTTATAGTTTCCCAAAGATACTATAATTCATTTTTTGGCACTGAGTTATAGGCCATGATTTTGGCACCAGTTATTTGTCTGTGTTAAACACTCTTGGAAGATGTTGTTGTCTTGGGGGAATCTATAATAGCTCCCAATTTACAGTCATCTGCAAACTTGATGAGCCAGATGCCTTGAACATTAGCCTTGATTTCTGAGAAGTAGATGCAAAACAGCAGTGGATCCAGCATGGAACCCTTGCAGTACTCTGCTAGTAACTGGTCTGTTGGTGGAGGTGTTCTCAGTCATCCTGACTTCTTGGGGCCTGTCTGTTGTGAGCCAGCCAGCGGTCTATCAAGTTAGGTAGGCATTTATGCCTAGCTAAGACAGCTTGTCAAAAATGCCTGAGTGAGGTACTTATCAAATGCCTTGGCGAGGTCAAGATACGTAGTATGCAGTATGCACTGATTTACCCTAATCCATTGCACTGGATACCCACTCAAAGAAAGCTATGAGGTTAAGAAGGCATGACCTCCCCTTAAGAAAGACAAATTGGGATGGATCTAGTGTCTGTCTGTTGCCAGTGTCCTTGTTAACCATTTACATGATAATTTGTTTCATGGCTTTGCATATTAGGCTTGTTATACTGATGGGTCTGTAGTTCTTTGGGTCAGCTGATAGTACACCTTTTTTGGGGGGGAGACTGCTGTGGTCCTCCATTACCTTGGAATGTAGTCTGTTTCAAGGCTGGAATTGAAGACTGCCTCAGATGGTCCTGATAGGTTATGTTTTAGACTGTTCAGGAGGCAACTGGGGATGCTGTCAGGACCTATGGAAGCAGTGTTCTTGGATTTATTGAATGCTGCCAGCACCTACTCCCTGGTAGTAGCTGGGGTTAGAATGTTGTTGGAGCAGATTTTACCTGATGGAGCTTGGGTGAGTGGGGAGAGGGGACAAAGTCTGAGCTGGATTTATCAGCCAGTAGATTTGTTATGTTAACCTGATCAGTGAAGATGGTACCATTCACTACCAGGTCAACACACTGCTGCATGTTACCTTTAAGGGTCCAGACATAACTAAAGAAGGCCTTGTGATTATCCTTAGCCTGCTTAGCTATCCTGACCTCATAGTTGGCCTTGTTGGATGTAATTATATCTTTTGTTTTCTTGTTTAGTCGTGTAAGAGAACACTCATCATTGAGGGAGTTGCTCTTCCTGATTCTTGGTTGTGAGCTTTCATCTTTTATTATATACCCTGTTGATGTGCGGATTCTACCAGTGGGGTTTATTTTTAGCATTTGTTTTGGGTTTATTTGTGAGAGATACTGCAACCTGTATGTAGCCATTCACATATTTGTGTAGGGATTTTTGAATAATTCCGTTTAGGTAGTTGTGGTCTTGGGATGAGGAAGCTTTGAAATTTGACAAACTGTCATGTAATAGGATGTTGTTTGCCTTTGAATAGCTCCTTTTACTGGTTTAGGTGGTAGTAGTCTCACAACCTATTCATACAGCAAATAACATTTGTCATAATGGCTAGAGATAGTTACAAAAACTGTGCATGTAATAGCATTTGTTATAATTTTTATTCTATGCACTGTAATTGACATGTTATAATATAAATGTGTTGAGCTACATAATATTATACTGTGTAATGGTAACTGCACATACCTGATAAATGTTTTAAATGGTGTTTCAAATTATTCATGTTGACAATATTCATTCTGCTTAGGAAGACTATTAATAACCGTGTCAGGGTTTAAGTCTCCCGCTTGTGGTTCTCTGAGATCTAGATTTTTGAGGTGAAGCATATTCATCAAATCAGGGTTTGACATGGCCTTTATATCGAGCACAGTCACCTCTCTGAGCAGCGATAGCGTATGAGAGAGAATAGAGAGCTTCAGTCGGGCAGCATAATACATATTTTTGAGACCCCTTTATCCTTTTTCCTTTTACTTTTTTTGGGTTCCAGCTGCAGCAGCTGTCTGGTCTGTGTCTTTCATTCACATTCGAATGGGGTGCTCAATCATATATCTAATGATGAATGAGAGTGGCGAGGGAGACCTTGATGAAGATGTGAAATGCTATGGTGGGCAAGATAGTTCATGTGAGGTTAGGTTACTACTTTAAAGGCTGTCAAACTAAAAGTAAGAAACATCTGTGTCAACAACCCAGGTCCCCTGATGACCTGATCTGTGTCTGTGCTCAGTGGATTGCCACCTATATGGTGGGGTGGGGTAAATTTTAACTTCGTTTTTCCGGCTACATTCATTTCTTGGCATTTAACTTTGGCATTGGGCACAGGCTATTTTATTTTCTGCCTCTTCTGAAGGATATCTTCAGAAGGGCCTCATATATATATATATATATATATATATATATATATATATATATATATATCCTATAATGTAATAGCTCAGTGTAGTGTTTTTGTTTTGGTGATGTAGGACAAAAGAAGACATGAATGAAGTATTTACTCATAATAAGGTGTTATCTGATTGGAGATTCAGGTATTTTTTTGGTAGAGTATTTCTAATGTTTAGCTAGGCTATGATGGCAGGAGTTAGTGTCCAGTTTTATAGTTTAAAGGATACTTATGTGTTTTAAGTTACATGCATCTTACTGTTGGCAGTCTTATGTGACAACCTATGGTTAATACCAAAGGATACTTTTACAATTTGAAAATGGAATATAAGAAAAGGCACTATCAGGCATGTATTCTGAAGTTGTTTGCAGAATGCAAGAGTGGTGTTATCACAATGATTATTTGAAATTTGCTAAAGCTATGTCACATTTTCATGACCCTGACTCTGATGCAATAGGTAGCTATTCATCTAGTTCTACGCTGGGAATATCGCTGTGGATAGTAATGGTGACCCATGTACAGTTCTGAAAAATAAAACAAAAGCACAATTGATAGAACACCATCATAAAATTGAGAATTTTTAATCACCTTTTTATTAGAGACTTTTTCAGAAAATAATTCTGTAATAGAAAGTGGGATGAATGCGCTTAATATGCTCTAAGTCTATGCGTGCTTGGGTATGTGCGTATGTGTGTTTATTAAGCTATGTTTTAAATGTAAGCCATCTATCTTACATACCATTGTATACATGTTTATGGCACAATAATTTTCTGCACTGGGGGTAAAGTTTCCAAAAAACATGTCATTACTGCAGACCATCTGTCACGTCTGATATGTAGCTCTGAAGCACAAATAAGAGGATCAAGTACCCATAGCCGGTGTAGCTGTTAACGGTTATCACTGGAAGAAGTGATCATTTATATGACATTACTTTATGAAACTGAAAAGGTGAATGTGCTTGTCACATCTGCAGAGCAGAACTTAAAGGTTATTTCTTTCAGTTAGTGCTGAGAATTAATGCTATGAGCTATTACAGGTCTCTTACAGTAGTCCAGGGATTAGTCTGCATTTGAATACTGTGTGACTCCGAGCAAATTACTGAAGAAGACAGTGGTCTTGGTGGGCTAAATTTCTTGGATGTCTCTTGCACCAAATGCCTAGTAAGTACTCATGATCCTACTTGCTTCCATGCTTGTGGATGGCATCTATTTTAGGGCAAGTAATTAGTGCTGTTAGCTTTATTTCTTGATTAACTTACCCACTTGTATAGTATGAGGAAACATAATGTTTTACGGTGAGTAAATCTTGCATGCATATAATGATTTCTAGCTATTTCTGTATGAAACATTTGAGGTGTTGGACTAACTCTCCTGGACAGAAAGTGCAATGCTGTAACTTTCACATTTCACAAAACAAGAGAAAGAGCATAAGGAATACTGGTCTTGCTCCATTATATGGTAATTCTGGCAACTGAAACTGTCTGTGAAGCTCATTGTAGTCCAGGTACTTCTTCAAGGACATGAAGTACTTTCAGTTTTTATTGAAACTGAATCATGATTCTCACAGCATGCCTTCACATTTTTGACATTTTTGAGGAGAATTATCTTTTGGATAAATGATGTTACTCCTCTAGGACCGCTATGATTGCTCAGATTCCTCCTAATTTTCCATTTCTGTTTTCTTTCTGTCAATGATTTAAACAAGTACAAACTTGACACAGAAGCAGAATAAGATGCAGCAAATAGACTGAGACATCTGTTGGGGAGAAGGTCAGATAATTTATCTGCAGTAATGCCTGCAGTTGTTAATGGATAGAATCATGTTAATGATGTTTAGAGACTGGAAGATACGTAAAGCATACCTTGATTGGAGAATGAACATTCTACAGCACGGAATTAACATACAAGTAATGGCTGCTAAAAATGAGTCTAATGATTCATGGCAGAATATGAAGCTGCTGTAGAGCTCGGACTGAAAACAATTAACATCTGCCATTAATTTTTGCTCTCTAACCACCGCTTCTGATGTTTAGTGAGTGTTTAGTGAGTGTAAAATATTTTAAAAAACAAAAAGAAAATTATTTAACATTTGTTAACAGGGAAAGTCCACCTTGGAGCAAAACCAATTTTCAGCAGAGACCTGGGGAGAAATGCTTCAGACGCATGTTTTTGAAACATAGGAGGAAACCCACACAAATGCAGGGAGGAAATGCAGACGCCACACAGAAGGCACTCCAGCCAAGAATCAAACCAGCAAATATCTTGCTGTGAGATAACAATGCTACCACTGCACCACCAGATTAAAAAACAAAAGTGTATGTGTGTTTGTCTATGCCTGTGTGAGTGTTTGCGTTCATGTGAGTGAAAATGAGATCAAACAAGCCATTATTTTATATTCGTTAAGCAGCGCTTTTGCTGTTTATTGAGTGTAAAACTAAATATAACAGAAAAAAATGTGTTTGTGTGTGTGTGTGTGTGTGTGTGTGTGTGTGTGTGTTTGTTTCTATCTGTGTATGTGAATGCATGCATGAAAAAGAGGTTTGTGTAAGAGGTCTATATTATAGCATCGAAGGCTTAAAACTTCGAATGTTATAATATTGAACCATTTCGATCGAAAGACTATAACATCGAATACTCAGAATAGCGAATTTTTTTCCTAGGGAAAAAAAATTGCTGTTCCGACAAACATACACACAACACAAGCACACCAAAATAAATAATCCACATACATACACTTCAGAAAAACCTACACTAAACCATACATACACTACTAGCTATCTACTTAGCCTAACCCTAATGTCCGTAACTACCGCACACTCACCTTACCCGCTCCCTATCCTAAGGTCGCTAACTATCGCACACTCACTTTACCCACTCCCTGACCCTAAACTCCCTATCGCATACTCATCTTACCCACACCCTAACCCTAAAATCCCTATTGCACACTCAGATTACCTGCTCCCTAACCCTAAGGTCCCTATCGCACACTCACCTTACCCGCTCCCTAACCCTAAGGTCCCTAACTATCACACATTCACCTTAACCCGATCTGTTCTCACACTTACCTTAACCCGGTCCGTAACCTTCACTCCACAGTCGAGGAAATATCGAAGCTGCAGAAATGACACACCAAATACTTTCCCTAGGAAAGTATTCAATATTCTGCAGCTTTGCTATTTTCAGCGTTCGGTGCATAGGGTTCAATATTATAATATTTGAAGTTTTAAGACTTTGATGTTATAATATAGACCCGTGCATGAGTAAGATAGAGATAATAAAGTGTGAGTGCATTCAAGCACTGGCAGCTGCACCATTGAGGAGGGTTTCATACCTCTCACCTCTTAGATCAAGTCATCTGGATAAAGCCTAAAATAAAGGGAGAACAAAGGCTCAAAACAGGAATATATTCCTGTCTAAAAAAAAAATCATGCTTGAATAGTAGGACTTGTGTAAGCATGCATTTTCTGAAATGCAAATGTGTGTGTGTGTGTGTGTGTGTTTGTGTGTGTGTGTGTGTGTGTGTGTGTGTGTGTGTGTGTGTGTGTGTGTGTGTGTGTGTGTGTGTGTGTGTGTGTGAGAGAGAGACCGGGAGACAGTGGCAGCAGCAGATAAGAGGTTTGCTTACCTCTCAACCTTTAAGCTCAAAAAATCTGTATAGAGTCTGAAATAAAGGGGGAACAAGGGCTCAAAAGCAGGAACAGATTTTAACTGTTCTTGTAAAAATCACAAATAAGTTAAACAACAGGATTTGCGTTAACATGACATTTCTGAAGGAAATAAAGTCTAAAAGACAAATAAATGCACGCCATGACTTCAATCTCCACTGACTGGCAAGAAACCACACATTTTAGCAGTAAGAGACCAAAAAATAAAGCAAACATCTAGATATTTTTAAATGATATATTTTGAATGTAAAATGTATCCTCCAACACCATTTACATGTACTACAGCAACTTTGAATCATTAGGTGGAGGAATTATTTTACATTAAAAAAATATAAAAAAATAATATAGTAATAAAAAATATATATAAATAAGTAAAACACAGCAATTTTACAGACAGCCCGTTCTCTAAGCTCAATAATGCCCTCCAGGGTGTGTGCTATTGTGTAAATAATGCCCTTCTGGGGGTATAGTGTCCCAATCCAACAGGCGTTGATATGGTAGTGATATGGTAGTGCAGGTTTGTGTCTCAACAACAGGCGAGATCTTTTTGTTGAGGAAACATTGAGGTCTGTAATGCAATTTTAGGTTATTAGTAAGGGCGGCCATGGTAGTGCAGCGGTTAGCATTGCTGCCTCATAGCAAGAGGTTCTCCTGTTTGATCCTTGGCTGGGGTGCCTTCTGTGCAGAGTCTGCATGTTCTCCCTGTGGTCACATGGGTTTCCTCCGGATGCTCTGGTTTTCTCCCACATCCCTAAAGACATACTGTAGGTGGATTGGCCCTAGGTGTGAGTGCATTTGTGTGTGTGTTCCTTCTGTGGAAGGTTGGGTGCCGGGCTGGCAACTCAACACTGTAAAACTCCACTGCCAATCATGAGCAGACAGGTGATCCACAGTGGCAACCCCTAACCAGGAAAAGCCGAAAGAAGAAGAAGTGAGGTACATATTGAAGGCTGTGTGTTATTCAGTAATGGGCTTAATAAAGGATGAATAAAGACGATTACAATTTCTTTTGACTTTTATGAAATACCACAAAGTATAAGTTGTGCAAGGTTGAAGGATTTTTTTAACCAACATAGAGATACTGTGTTCAAAGAAAAGTTTATCAACATAAATATCCAAATCCCTGATCTGTCAAATGTAAGTGGAATGGTAAATAAATGGTAAGCGTTATGGATGCTAGATTTACCAAAGGCATCTATGCTGCATTTGTTCATGTTTAGGGGAATCCATGATTAATACACCAGACATTTGTATAGCCCTTGCTGGTGAATTTTAGTATCAGAATAATAACTGAAACCCACCTCCACATGCAATCTTCAGCAAACTTGGTTAGCCATAGTTCATTTATATCACCTTTTATGTAAAACAGAGCAGGGGACCCAGAAGAGAGCTGTGTGGGGTACTACAGGTGACATTAATAGAAATGGGTTCACAAATATATAAGAATAATATTAAGTTATTCTAAAAATTATTCAAATATCAAAATGATTTTATATATATATATATATATATATATATATATATATATATATATATATATATATATATATATATATATATATATATAGTTGCCACAGGATCTTTTGCATCCACCTGAACTATCATCAAGTCAAGTAGACAGGACCTCAATTTAATGTGTCATCTGCAGCACCCTCACCCCCATGCTGTACTGCAGTGTAAGTAATCCATCTATCTTGTGTGGGAATAGAATCCACAACCTTCAGCACCAAAGGCAAGTGTTCTACCAGTTGCACCACAGATATATACAAAACTATGTAGACAATTGACAGATTATTGCTGAGACCCAAATATTTCTTTACTCACTCTTCCACTGGATGTTGACACCCCTTCTGCAGCTTGTGAGTGTGGTTAGATTATTTTTCTCAAAGGAGACAAAGGCTGAAAAGTTATCAATAGTGGGTGGTCCTTTGAGTCTCTGAAGACAGATAAGGAAGGGGGGAACATGGTGGGAATTGCTCACCCCTGAAAGACCTTATTTTTGTTGTGCAACCTTGTGTGGTATGCCTTTAAAGCTTGTATAGGTATAGTTCATAGGTTAGTACTAAGCTAACTGCCCTTACAGGCCATTTTAAGCCTAGCCAATTATCTCTTGTGAGACTCAAACCCTGCACCTTGTGCTTGTAAGGCAAGCACCTTAACCATTAGGCCACCCTCCCAACTGTATGTAGGCTATTGACATGATGTTTCAAGCTAACCTTGATGGCCACGATGCTGTATAGCACATCTAGAAAACCAATCCTCTCACTATGCCCTAGACAACATTTGTTTGACAGAAAAAATCTTTGATTTAAGATTGACCTCAGATTATCTCATGTTATCTATAATTCCTTTGGGGACATTCCCATTCACAAAAATCAGTATAAGTCTCTGCTGACTTCTACAAGACTGGAGGTTTTCTTAACAAATCCAAAGGCTAAAAAACAGTAAGTTGTCAAACTAAATAAAATAAAATAAAATAAAATAAAAAACAACAGCTGTAATATCTAAATATTTAATCAGCAGTAAGTGTTTTCATCCCTTAAAGGAGACTTCATCAGTCTGATAAAAAAAAAAAAATATATATATATATATATATATATATATATATATATATATATATATATATATATATCACAAAATCACATGATGAATTCAAACTCTTTAATTTTAAATACATCCTCAAATTTTCATTGCCATTAAGTCAGTGAGATTGCATGCATCCAGCCTTAGTTGCCAGAAGTATTCATTCCCATTCATTTCATCTTTGGCATTACATTTACAAAGTTTTCAACGAGGTCAAGAAACAGAAATGGAACAGCTTTGTTAGATTTACACATAACAGAATACCTAGAAAGACCATTAGTGTCATCATTCACTTCTGCCTTTAATCATAACTATAAAACCAGAAATTATCTCACCAATAAACAGAGATAAACACCCTTTATCAAGACATAAGTCCCTGAAATATTCCACAGCAATATAGTCAGAATTAAAAACAAGTAACTATATTTAAGCTATTGATGTATGAATGAACACCTTGGCACAAAGTTAAACCAAATAATGATTTACATGGGGTCTTCACCTGCACTCTCCCGACTGCAGGGGCTTTGCTTCCCCATCCCTTGTTTACACATGCAAACTCCATTGTTTACCACTCTTGTCAAAGGGCAAGCACTAGTAATGTGCTGACTGCAGAATCATTCAACAGTCAGAGCTTTCTATGGGGTGAGGCATGCCGCATACCTGATGACAAACTGAGCAGTCAATACAACCAAGTATATCTATCTAGCTAGCTAGATATAGATGTAGAAATAGATATAAATATAAATATCAATATAGATATAGATATAGGGGGTCTATATTACAATGTCGACAGGGCTGTTCATCGAACGCCCTTACATTGACACATGTACACCGAAATGCCTAAATGTCAAATGGCCACAAATCACTGGGTCAACAAAAAGCAAAACAAATTGACAGACACAATGAAGTGGGGGGGCTTCGCAACCCACACCCTCTGATGTGGGGGGCTGTGCCCCTCACCCCCCTACTTAAATATACTAACTCCGAGATCGCACTACAGTGGAGGAAATGGAAAATTCCAGACAACGGCCCAGTGATTTTTTGCCCCTGGGAAAAAAATTGCTTTTGTGGCCATTCATCATTTAGGTATTTCGGAGTACATGTGTCGACATACGGGCGTTTAATGAACAGCCCAGTCAACATGGTAATATAGACACGATATAGATATAGATATAGATATAAAGATATAAAATATTTTTGAAAGATTTAGAAAGTTGATGAACATTTGAACATCTGGAAACAATAGATTTCATGAAATGTATGTCCAGCTGGCATTAAGAGAGTTTCTGTGCTTCACTTACTCTCAGGTAAAATCTTTAATTATAGCTATTAATAAACACATTCTTAGGAAAGGGATCATAAGAGTGGTGCTTTGGATTAAGTGGAAATAAAAATGATAATATAGCTCTTTGGGAGAAATTTACATCTATCTTCAAGTTTAACGAAGCAGATAGAATAAACTAAAAATATTTAAAGTGGTCAGACCATGTATACCGTGGAAGAGAGTTAGATTTAAGAAGATTATGTATGGTGCGGGATCATGATATTAATGAGTGTTTTAAAAATATAGATGTTTCATACTGTGGTATGATAAAGAATATATGAAGCTAACCAGAAATACAAATATTTCAGGCATGGACAGTAATGCCTTTCTAGCCTGCCAGTATACCAAAATTACTCATTCCCATAATACACCAAAGTCATTTTAAAAATTAGTAGCAAAATAAGTAAACGGTCGTGCGAAGTATGGCAATAAAAACATAAAATTTATTCTCAAATACAGGTAAGCGCTTTCACCACCATACTAGTAAATATGATTCAAATTACTTACAAATTCAGGAAATTCATTAATTGTGTGGTTTTATTGTTGCTGTATATAGTCTGAGGAAGCCACCAGTATGGTGATGACAGACTTAACCTGTATTTGAGAATAAATTTTATGTTTTTATTGCCATACTTCGCACGACCGTTTACTTATTTTGCTTCTTGTCTATTTTTGTTCATTTGCGGTCATACATTTGCCTGCTTCGTGTTTTTCTTCATTTTTATCATTTTAAAAATTATCTAAACTGATGCTTGCTTTAATATAATTCGGTAGTTTAGTCCATGTATCACACTCACTTTCTCAGACAACCAGTTTGTATAGCTCTTATTCAAAAATAATTGTCTACATGGGTTGTCAGATGATGCTATATTACTCTTTGATAACTTCAAACATTACCAAGCATAGTTATCTTTAAATGCCCTATATACCTGAATAATGGTTCATCTTAAATATATGAAACACTGCACAAGTTCAAATATGTTAATCTTTTGTCATAACTTAAATTTTCACATCTGTGGATCCACCTGGTATACTTATATACAAAACTATGTAGACAATTGACAGATTATTGCTGAGACCCAAATATTTCTTTACTCACTCTTCCACTGGATGTTAAAACCCCTTCTGCAGCTTGTGAGTGTGGTTAGATTATTTTTCTCAAAAGAGACAAAGGTTGAAAAGTTATCAATAGTGGCTGGTCCTTTGAGTCTCTAAAGACAAAAAAAGAAGGGGTGAACATGGTGGGAATTGCTCACCCCTGAAAGTCCTTACTTTTGTTGTGCAACCTTGTGTGGCGTGCATTTATAGCTTGTATGTAGGCTATTGACATGATGTTTCAAGCTAACCTTGATGGCCACGATGCTATATAGCACATTTGGAAAATAAATCCTCTCACTATGCCCTAGACAAGATTTGTTTGCCAGAAAAAATCTTTGATTTAAGATTGACCTCAGATTATCTCATGTTATCTATCATTTCATTGTGGACATTCCCATTCACAAAAATCAGTATAAGTCTCTTCTGACTTATACAAGACTGGAGGTTTTCTTAACAAATCTAAATGCTAAAAAACAATAAGTTGTCAAACTAAATAAAATAAAATAAAAAAACAACAGCTGTAATATCTAAACATTTAATCAGCAGTAAGTGCTTTCATCCTTTAAAGGAGACTTCATCTGACTGAAAAAAAAAAAAAAAAAAAAATATATATATATATATATATATATATATATCTCATAAAATCACATGATGAATTCAAACTCTTTAATTTCATATACTCCCTCAAATTTTCATTGCCATTAAGTCAGTGAGATTGTATGCATACAGCCTTATTTGCCAGAAGTATTCATTCCAATCCAATTCATCTTTGGTATTACATTTACAAAGTTTTCAACTACGTCAAAACCAGAAATGGAACAGCTTTGTTAGATTTACACATAACAGGATATCTAGAAAGACCATTAGTGTTATCATTCACTTCTATTAGATATAATTATCTCATAGTATAGTACTGCCTTTAATCGTAACTATAAAACCAGAAATTATCTCACCAATAAACAGAGATAAACACCCTTTATCAAGACATAAGTCCCTGAAATATTCCACAGCAATATAGTCAGAATTAAAAACAAGTAACTATATTTAAGCTGTTGATATATGAATGAACACATTGGCACAAAGTTAAACCAAACAAGGGTTTACATGTGGTCTTCACCTGCACTCTCCCAACTGCAGGGGCTTTGCTGGCCCATCCCTTGTTTATACATGCAAACTCCATTATTTACCACTCTTGTCAAAGGGCAAGCACTAGTAATGTGCTGACTGCAGAATCATTCAACAGTCAGAGCTTTCTATGGGGTGAGGCATGCCGCATACCTGATGACAAACTGAGCAGTCAACACAACAAACTATATCTAGCTAGCTAGCTAGATATAGATGTAGAAATAGATATAAATATAGATATCAATATAGATATAGATATAGATATAGATATAGATATAGATATAGCTATAGCTATACATATAGATATAGATATAGATATAGATATAGATATAGATGGTCTATATTACAATGTCGACAGAGCTGTTCATCGAATGCCCTTACATTGACACATGTACACCAAAATGCCTAAATGTCAAATGGCCACAAAAGCAATTTTTTTTCCAAGGGAAAAAAATCACTGGACCAACAAAAAACAAAACCAACTGACAGACACAATGAAGTGGGGGGGCTTCGCAACCCACACCCCTGATGTGGGGGGCTATGCCCCCCCCTACTTAAATATACCAACTCTGAGTTTGCATTACAGTGGAGGAAATGGAAAATTCCAGACAACGGCCCAGTGATTTTTTTCCCTTGGAAAAAAATTGCTTTTCTGGCCATTCAACATTTAGGTATTTCGGAGTACATGTGTCGACATATGGGCGCTCAATGAACAGCCCAGTCTACATGGTAATATAGACACAATATAGATATAGATACAGATATAGATGTAGATAAATATATAAAATATTTTTGTAAGATTTAGAAAGTTGACTTGAACATTTGAACATCTGGAAACAATAGTTTTCATGAAATTTATGTCCATCTGACATTAAGAGAGCTGCTGTGCTTCACTTGCTCTCAGGTAGTTGTATCTTTCGGCTTTTCCCGGTTAGGGGTCGCCACAGCGGAACTCCGGTCTGCTAATGATTGGCAGTAGATTTTTTACGTACCAACTTGCCAGGCCTGATGCACAACCTTCAATGAAGGTACACTCATTCACGCATGTCTCCACACAGAAGACGCTTTAGCTGAGAATCGAACAGGACAACGTCTTACTGTGAGGCGACAATGCTACTGCAGCACCACCTCACTTGCTCTTGGGTAAAATCTATAATTATATCCATTAATAACTACATTCTTAGGAAAGGGATCATAAGAGTGTTGCCTTGGACTAAGTGGAAAAAAAATTATAATATAGCTCTTTGGGAGGAATTTACATCTATCTTCACATTTAACAAAGCAGATAGAATAAACTAAAAAAATTTTAAGTGGTCAGACCATGTATACCATGGAAGAGAGTCAGACCTAAGAAGATTATGTATGGTGCGAGATCATGATATTAATGAGTGTTTCAAGAATATAGATGTTTCATACTGTGGTATGATAAAGAATATATGAAGCTAACCAGAAATACATACATACAAATATTTCAGACATGGGCAATAATGCCCTTCTAGCCTGCCAGTATACCAAGATTACTCATTCCCATAATGCACTAAAGTCATTTTAAAAATTAGTAGCAAAATAAGTAAACGGTCATGCGAAGTACGGCAATAAAAACATATAATTTATTATCAAATACAGGTAAGCGCTTTCACCACCATACCAGTAAATATGTTTGAAATATCTTACAAATTCAGGAAATTCATTAATTGTGTGGTTTTATTGTTGATGTATATGGTCTGAGGAAGCCACCAGTATGGTGGTGATAGCACCTAACCTGTATGTTTTTATTGCCGTACTTTGCACGACTGTTTACTTATTTTGCTTCTTGTCTATTTTTGTTCATTTGCAGTCATACATTTGCCTGCTTCGTGTTTTTCTTCATTTTATCATTTTAAAAATTATCTAAACTGATGCTTGTTAAAATATAATTCGGTAGTTTAGTCCATGTATCACACCCACTTTCTCAGACAACCAATTAGTATAGCTCTTATTCAAAAATAATTGTCTACATAGGTTGTCAGATGATGCTATATTACTCTTTGATAACTTCAAACATTACCAAGCACAGTTATCTTTAAATGCCCTATAAACCTGAATAATGGCTCCTCTTAAATATCTATATGAAACACTGTACAAGTTCAAATATGTTAATCTTTTGTCATAACTTAAATTTTCACATCTGTGGATCTACCTGGTATACTTCTGCTGTACTGTTTGCAATTTACTCATGTTCATTTTCTTTTACGTTTCCTATATTATTATTCTAGACTCTAGTTTGGGTCTAATGTAACTGACCCACCATGATTTCATTTCTGATTTCTTATAGTTTTATAACTATCATTAACCAAATGGTTCATATGTTTAGAAAAACTGAAAGCTGGCACTTCCCATGAATACTCATGTCCTTAAATGAATCAACAGTTTCAATCATTGAGTGATGTATTTAAATTCAGCCTTTAATCAATGACTTATACACTTATATACTTCATATACGTAGTTTCTGATCTATTTATCAGCATGTTATTATTCTCTATTCTAACCTAGCTGACCATAATTTGAATAGTGGCTTGGTTACCACAAGAACAGGGGTTATGAATGACTTACATCAGTCCTGGGGAAAGTGGGAGGTGAATTCTGGTTGACCAGTTATTCCTGTCTGTGTATTGGCATATCTGAAACCAACTGCCAAGGACTGAAGGTCAAGGACTTAATGATTCAAAGCCAGTGATGCTAGCCTTCCTGGGCATGTGTGTAGGAAAATGCACACATATCGAGGAGGACAGAAGATAGCCTGATGTTGTGTGTTGCTCACATCATTCAACCAAGGGGATTAGGTTATGGACATAATAAAAATGCCTTTCTTCTGGCACAGGTACAAAGGTCTTTCATGGTTGTGCAAATGATAGCCTCCACTGATCAGTTAAGAGATCCCCCAAAGGAAGACGATCCTATAGATAGAGATGTATGTGAGTGGGCTTGTCATATATTTTACCCTCCATTAGAATCAGTTTGTTTTCTAACAGCAATTCAAATGACAACAAACACAGGATAAATATTCTATAGCAGTTTTAGCAAAAGAATTACTAGGAAATAGATAATGATTTTGGTTAATATAAATAAAACAAGTTATATGTTGCAACATAAAAAGAATGTTATATTTAAAAAAAGGGATTAGGTTTGCAGGTAGGTACTAGGCTAGCTGCCCGTATGGGCCTTTATAAACCTAACCAATTTCTCTCAAAGCTGAAAACCAAACACTGTACCTCATGTCTGTAACTTAACTATTATGCCAACTGTCCCACAATATAATAATATTCAGTAAGCAGAGTTAACAGTGAGCACATGTAAACCAGAACAATACACAGTACCTTTATTTATTTATTTTATTTTTATTTTTATTTTACATTTTTTTCACTGGGCTAGTTTAACTGGATATATGTCCATTTTCAGTAGAGGCCCGGGGAGATAAGCTCCAGGAAAACAAAAAATTCATATATACAATGCACATTACAGGTCAATATAGAATTATCAAAGAGGGCAGAATTCATAACACAGTGCAAAATGCAGCTACAATACAAATATAACAAAGAAGGCAGCTTATTGTATATTTATATTAATAAAAAGTTGTCACAATAATAAGTATCCACAGAAGATGTAAGTAACATTATGTAGAAGGAAAAGGTTTTGCAGTTATTAAGGAAAGTAGAACTTGTTCATGAGAAGTATAGGGTAGGCAGAGCCTAGTTAGAAGAGATAGTTGATTAGTCAGGTTTAGTAAAGGGGCATAACCAGTGTGTTCTGAGGAAAAGTTTCAGTTTGTTTTTGAGAAGTGATATAGAGGAAAGTGAGGAAAGTTCACTTTGAAGAAGGTTCCAGGATTTTCCGACAGTATTAGAGAAGAGAGAGTCCCCAGCCCTGTTGTTAGCTTTACAAGTATTTACAAGAAGTTTATGTGATGATCGTAAGGTCTTCAGATTATTATAGGGGATGATGAGGGTAGATAGTATAGAAGTATTGGAAGGTTGGTAAAGGATCTTATGGGCAATGGTCAGTTGGTGGAATTTAAGCTGATTTTGTTGTTCAAGTCATCCTAGCTGCTTTAGATTATAACAACAGTGGGTTCTGAAGGGGTTGTCTGTAGCAAATCTGGCAATGTTATTGTAGGAATTTTCCATTTTGTTGAGGATATTCTTAGATAGATTAGTATATATGGGTGAGGCATAGAGGAGTGTTGAGATTAGATGAGTGTGAGCAATAGTTATTCTGGCTGCTAGTGAAAGGAAGAGTTTTATCCTGTAGACAGAGCCTAGTTTTCTGTTAACAGTTTTTAAAGTATTATTGATATGGGTTTCGAAGTTAAGGCTGTTATCTATGGTGAAACCTAGTAGTTTGGTAGTTGGACCTGGAGAAATGAGAGTACCATTATTGGATGTTATTGTGAAATCTATTAGAAAGGACTTATGAGTAGGAGTAAAAAGGAGGAGTTTAGGTTTTTGGGGGTTCAAGGGGAGGCAGCGCTGTGTAAATCATTGTTCTACTGCATTAAACACCTTTTGGGTAAGGGAGTGAAGTTCAGATGTAGATGTGGCTGAGCATATGAGTGTGAAATCGTCTGCATGTAGCTTGGGGGATTGCTAGGTGAAGGTCATTGATAAATATAGAAAAAAGGAGGGGTCCTAATATGGACCCTTGAGGGATGCCAAGGTTAACAGGCAGGTGGGTAGATAGGATGTTGTGCCAAAACACAGCCTGTTGTCTGTTATCAGAATAGGACTGGAACCATTTTATAGTGAGTGCATCTAGTGACAGGGATTTGAGGATATTTATAAGTATCTGGTGATTTACCATATTGAATGCCTTGGACAGATCGATAAACAGTGCAGAGGAAAGCATATTGTAGTTACAGGTTTTGTTAATATAGTCAGTAAAGAAAAGGAGGGCAGTAGTAGTACTGTGGGAAGGTCTGAAACCATGTTGACAGCTGGAAAGTAAGTTATTTTGGATTAGGTGGTCGAGCTATTGCCTATGGATGTATTTTTCCATGATTTTTACCAAAGGAGAAAGTAGGGCTATGGGACGGTAGTTGGAGAATTCAGTAGAGTTTCCACCTTTATGAAGGGGGATAATATGGGAGACTTTCCAGATGCTAGGGCTGTGTCCTTCACTGATGGTTCTATTTATCAGAATAGAAATGGGATAGGCAATGGATATGGCTGCTTTTTGTAGATATTCAGTGGGTAGTTGGCCAGCTGAAGGAGAGGATGGTTTCAGTTTTTGGATAAGGGTAAGAATATATGCTGTTGGGACTGGTTGGAAGAGAAATGGAGGGGGGTGAGGTTGTGTTAGAGTTAGGTATAGTTAAGCTATTAGGTGATAGCTAACTGGCAAGTATTTTAATGACCTCAGTGAAAAAGGTATCGAAGGCATTGGCAGTATGCTTGGGATTCTCCTGGTCTGTGCCTTGTGGGTTTGGTGTAATGGATTGATCTGGGTTTAGTAGTTGGTTAATACTTGCCCAGAATTTTTGTGGTTTATTATGGTGAGTCTGCTGGAATTGTAGGTTGTAGTTTCTTTTATCAGACAGTATAGTTTTTTTAGTGCCATTTCTCAGTTGTCTGAAATTTTGTTGGTCTACAGGGTTTTTAGTCATTCGCCATTTAGTCAATTATTTATTTCTAAGATGGATTTTTTGCTTGGTTTCTTTTGAAAGCCATAAGGCAGATTTACTTTGAATTCTAATAGAGCGGGTTGGTGCATGGTGGTCTAGTATGGCTAGGAATTTAGAATTAAAGTATTTAACAGCTTCATCCAGTAGGAGGTATTTTAAGGGAGACCAGTCACATGCTCTTAGTTCACTTTGGAAGAGATCAGGGTTAAAATTTTTCTTGGTCCTAATTTTCCTGAAAGTGGTTGGAATGGGTAGATTGGTCTTAGGCCTGATAATGTAAGTGAGTGGTCACTTACATCATTAGGGAGGGTACCAGATTCATATGTCTGGGGATGGTTATTTATGAGAATCCAATCTAAGGTACTTTCTTTCTTATTAGGCTTGTTTATCCTGGTAGGGGAGGTAATGGTTTGAGAAAAAAACAATTAGGTTAATGTGGGTTGTAGGGTGGCTACTGCTACAGCAGTTGTAATCAATGTTTAAATCACCTAGGATTATGGTTTCTTGGGGCAAGTTTTGAGATAGCCAGCAAAGGATAACTTCTATGGTGACACTGTTATTACCAGGAGGTAGATGGATACAGATAATATAAATGGATTTGAAAGTGTTACATTGAAGTTTGGAAATAAGAATTTCTGCATTAGAATCTTGAGGTGTTTTATAGTCATGGGTAGTAATCTGTAACCCTGATTTAAATAGGATAGCTATCCCCTCACTCTTCTTGGCTGCACGGTCAAGTCTCAAGATATTATATCCAGGTGAGATGATTTAATTGTCTTTAGTTGCAGGTTTTAACCAAGTTTCTGTTAAACATAGAATGTCAAAGGAGTAGACTTCCAAGAGAGCATGGAGTTGTGTAACTTTGTTATTAATGCTACGTATATTGAGGTGAGCTATAAAAAGCAAGTTTGGTAGTTTAGTAAGGGAATGAATAGTAGAGAGATTGGGGTTGAGGAGTTGTGTGGTAGTAGCAGTTGTTGGACCAGGGTTTGGGTGAACGTCTCCATCTTTTAATGAGAGGAGTTGTATTAGAAATCTAGGATTTGGGAATTTACTGTATAGGTTTAGAGATTTTCTGGGATTGAGAGTGTTATATCTAATGTGGACTATTGTATGATATTTTGACAGTAGATAGCTGGGTGTAGATGTTATGTTTACATGGTTAGTGAGGATAGGTAGAGAAGGAGAGGTAGTTAGCTTATTGGGGTAGTGAAGATGTGGACACAATGGGTGTTCATAGGAGGTAAGCAGGTAGGCTAAAGTTAAAGGTGGTAGAAGTATGAGTATGAGTAGCAGCTGTAATTGGGCTGGGGTGAATAGTTTATACATTTGGATGGGATAGTTGTTGGGTTTCTTGTTGTAGGCATAGAAGTATACTAGGTGTGGATAGGGAGAAATGGAGGGTGTGATGGGAGAGATAGGGAGTGGTTAGAGAAAGATGAAATAGGAGTTTGATAGCCAGTGGTAAAGTTCCCTGTGATTGGTGGGAAGGGGAAGGGATGTGGTTAAGTAGTATAAGAGTAGGACCCCTGGGGGTGTGTGAAAATTGGGGATAGGGTAGGGGAGCGGAGTGAGCCCTCAGGGCGAACGGAGCAGGTAGAGACAATTAATGGAGCAGCTTAAAAAGAAACAATCAGCGATGCTGGCTACTTAAGCTTAGTTAGGTAAGTCAGGAGTGGGTAAGAGCAGAGATAAGTAAGGAGTCTATGGGAAATAGATGGGTGTAGACAGTTGTAGTAAAGGGTAAAGTGAGAGAATTAAGAGCAGGTCTAGGACATATGAAATGCAAAGTAATGAAAGAAGAAAACAGAGGGTTAGGCAGGAGATAAAGGCTGGGATAAGGGTGCCACCTAGTGGACAGATATACTGTCCTGTTAATCTTAGTAATAATCCTGCCATATGGTTAAAGTAAAAGCAGAGGATAAAGTGGTTACAGGTAATGATAGGTAGAAATATAAATGAAAGCACAACAAAATATTAAAGAAGTGAATGCCAACATTTAAGGGAGAAAGCCTATAACAACTTTTGAACAACTGTCCACTTTGCCAGTTTGTATTCTCACAGATAACAATCGGTGAGCTGGCTCTCTGTTATAAGACTTTAACTCAAGTAAGTAAATCTGAATTAGGCATCAGAATAGAAACAGTTGGCACCTCAATCTGCAGGGGAAAATAAAGAGATAAAATGACAGTTTTGTTGTATGTTTTATGTTTTCTCAAGTACACTATCACTTTAATTAGGAAATGGTAAGCAGAAAGATATTTAAAGTGCTGAAGAAAAAAGTTAATGTGTGACACCAAGGAGGACTAAGTACTAAAGCTGATGAAGAGGGTGCCAGTTTCTGTGAGATAAAGGGACAAAGCCCTAAGAATAACTCAGGTGACCCATGCTTGATTAGTTGCATAAGTACCTGTTGGATCTGACATTGGGGGAATTGGTATGCCATTCCACTCAGCAGTCCAGATGTTTCCAGAATGTCCAGATTTTACCTCATCTTTTTGTTTTTTACTCATAAAATATGTTTTTTTTTTGGCAAATTACTGAGAAGTACAGTCACTAAATAATGGCATATATTTGAGTTTCAGACCTCATATCCCTCTGAAAAATGTAGGTTTACACAAGTCCTGTTATTCTAGCAATGTTCTACACTTATAAGAGCAATATTTAAAATCTGTTGCTGGTTTTAGGCCTTTATCCTCCCTCCCCACATTATTTTTGGCTTTGTCCAGATTTTTTACTAAGAGACAGAAATGTCATGTCAATGTCAATGAAATGTGGCATGCTTATACTTGGAGAGGGTCAGAATAAGAGTGTCATGAGCAACATTCCCTTGGATGAGTGTTGTCAATATTTAAGAATATCTTTTGCCACAAACATGGTAGTCTTTCTCATCAGTTGTATTGAAACATGCACATGCATGAGAAGGCATAGTGGCCTCCACAAAGAGAGGGAAAAACAACTCCTATACTATGTTGATAGTGGCCCTTCCAGAGTTTGAGGAAACTCGGTGGTCATGCCATGTGGCCCTGGTCAAAGCAACATATCCTACATCTGTAGTCATCATATTACTTAAATCTTGATCAGGGCATTCTCTCCTTGCAAATGGGTTCTGTAAAGCATTTATCATCTTCTTTTTTACCGTATCACAGTTTTCAGATGACTATTTATGTTCCCCTGTGTTATTCATCAAAACATTCTGTCTTTATTGCATTTGCACAGTTTTCATCATCTGGATAAACATTTACACCCAAACTTCTCTTTTTATCTCAAATTGTACTTAAGTTACTTGGTATTACTTACCATGGTTTCACATTGAGTACAAACTGTCATAGCAACTTACATTGTAATGCATGCACCTGAGCCTTACTAGTTACACTATGTATTTTGTTTCTCATCCCTGCCAGATTCTTTAGTGCTACATAACTAAGTTAACATCTCTTCAGTGAACTGTACATTTATTATATAGATCAAGTTGATAACTGAGATTCATAACCCTTTCTCCCAATAGAGAGCACCTCGTTAGTAAACAAATGTGGCGGGTATAAATGGAAAAGGCTGACTTCTCATGTTTCACTTACAAGCTGGTCAGCTGCAGATGCTGCATCTCAGTCTCCAATAAAGACCCTCTGCAAACTGGATCAACCTAGCTAAGGAAATGGATGAAATAAAGTACACATTCTTCAGAGAAAACCTCAATAAAGTGTTAAATAATTGGAAACACTGATTAACACGTCTTTGTATATATTTGGCAGTTTTTATTCAAAAAGTTAAAGGAAATGCATGCTTGTGCTTCACATTTTATATTACTGTACATTTGACATGTCATACTATGTTGTTACAACCTGCTGTCAATAAAATGATCATAATATCAAACAGTATACCTCTGTTAAAATAAAGATTGCTAATGAATTATTGTGACAAATAACTTAGCATTTACAATTTCAATGAAGCCATATATTAACAAGAATCATGTCTTTGTCTAATGTCTTAGACATGTGACATGAAAATGCTAGGTTCTCTTTTTACAGCAAAAAGAAATAAGTATTTTTCACAAGCTTTTTCAAATGTAGCTTATGAGAGGATCATAAAATATGGTTACTATTATACAATCATAGCTGAGGTGCGTTCTGGTAACCTTTAGGCAACTGTTGCAGTACAGAAGGTTATAAATAATTACGCTGATTACATGTTTATGTTTAGATAATTAAAGTTTGATTGTGCAATTAAATAAATAGTAGCGACTTTGTTTATGAACCAAAATACATGAGAAAGATTTCCTTACATGATGACTCATACACTAATGCTCTTACCAGGCATTTCTACATTGAACTGGTTTGAAATATCTTTGAATATGACTTCAACCTGGAGGTAAAAAAAGCTAGGAATCTTAGGTAATAGTTTCCATTTCTTATTTTTTATCATGCTAACACAAGGAAATAAACTTCATATAAAATTCCATTCTGGAATTTCCCTTGCATATGTGTTTTCTTTTCTTTAAGGGAATTATTTATATAACAATTGGTTGACTTGTCATGACTGAAACAATGCTAGTTGCATATCAAGAAATGCAATGGAGAAATACAGCTGGAAGTAAACCTTATGATTCTTTTGCATGCATTAATAATACAGTATATTAAAGTATTGCTTTCAATTAAAAATGTGTTTCCATTTGTAATGACACTCTGCTTCATATTGTTTCTTTTTAAAAATGGTCAATTGTGCAATTCAGAAGAAGTAATACAAAAAAAAAAATTGCTGTTACACATTTTAGGTATTTTTTTGCAGAACGGAACCTCCCTCCCTCACCCCACTTCCCATGAAAGATTAAACCACCCACCTCTCATTGCTTATATGAACCAAGTCTGAGATTACTGTATCTCAGACAAAAATGGAAATTCTGAAATACACAGTCATTTTGGGTGCAGTATTAATTTCCCTGCATTTGCACTTAAAGTTCTGCAGTCCCAAGGACTATGCCTTCCTGTTCTTGGCTTTACAAAGGGAACCACAAAATCTCCAATACTTGACTGCAATTTGGAACTCAATAGACATATTGATTGCTTGCTTGTCTAAAGTTTAAACTTGATTTAGGATTTTATGTATGATAATGTAGCTAATATTGAGCTAACTTTACCACTGGATGGTAATCACCTTAAAATCTGACTCTGATTTCTTTGGAAATGTTGCTATTTTTCTACATTCTCATAATGCCTCAAAACTTTTTTATATCACGATGGGGACTTGGGCTGATTTTAATTCCTGCATTTGGTCTGTTTAATACATGTAATAAATGTGACTAAAACATGCATATGGTTTGCTTGTGTGTGTTACTGTAATATTTCAATTCAGGTACTTTCTCTTTGAGGCTAATCACTTCTTTCCATAAAGTAATTTGCATTCCATTCACTTTAATTGAGAATCAAATGAACACCCATATCCAAATCTTTAAGCCTAATGTTAACATTAATGTTATTTTTAATTAAAATTTGAATATGATCTTAAACAAAACTGATTCTTACAAATCAGAAATGTTTTCAGAAGAAATTAATGTCTGTTTGAGTCTTTCGGCTTTTCCCGGTTAGGGGTCGCCACAACAAAACTCCGGTCCGCTAATGATTGGTAGTGGATTTTTACGTACTGGGTTACCAGCCCTGATGCACAACATTAAACGAAGGCATGCCCCATACACATATGCCTTCACACAGAAGACGCTCTAGCTGAGAATCGAACGGGACAACGTCTTGCTATGAGGCGAAAATGCTACCGCAGCACCACCACCGCAGTATCAGAAGAAATTAATGTGAATGTACAATATTCATAAAACACTCTTCCAGCTGCAGTATTACAACAATGAGAGATACCTTGATGAGCATAAAAGAGTAAAACAATTCACCTTGTAAAAAGAACAAATAATAAAGACAGTTTAAACCCTGCCATTTCTCTTTGCTTTAAGCCACTATATGTGATGCACCATAACAAATAAATAAACCTTTTTTTTCAGTCTTTCTACTCCTAGCTGTATGGATTCCTAACAGTTAACTCTTTTTTCATTTCCCCCATTGCTCTTTGTTCACTTATAACCAACATACTATATAATGTAAATACATTACCTTATTTATCATATAGCTTTGGAAGCTCGTAGTGTCTAATAGTAAGATATAACTGAAGAAAAGTTAGATGCAAAAATAAATAAAATACAAAACTACAGAAAAATAATGAAACATTAAATTACTAAAATGCTAAGTTTGCAACATTTAGTCAGAAGAGCCATGAATGATGATGTTGGATGTAAAAGTCAATGGTTATCTTTTTCTCTGTAAACATGCACATGATGACAGATTCTGCAGTTGTATCTTTGATAAAGTCCTGACGAATGGTACACTCTAGCAGTAAATCTTTGAGCATGTGTAGAAATGAATGAGTGCACGTGTGTGTGTGTGTGTGTGTGTGTGTGTGTGTGTGTGTGTGTGTGTTGTGTACGTGTGTGTGTGTTTGTGTCTGTCTGTTTTTCTGTTTGTCTTTGTGGGTGTAAATTACTTTGGAGTACTCTATAGACTTGAGCAGAATCAGAAAAGAATGATATACAAACCTAACCATCCTGGTCTTGAGTACTAGAGCTCTATACTGTTCATCCTACCTATAAGGTGAATTGTTATCTACCTTTATTTGGAGTGGCCTTAGACTCTTGCCTCTAGGGTAGAAGTAAGCCAGACAGATCATTTGGCTAGATGCATGCATTATGCACCAGCAGTACCCTGAATGATGCTGAGAAACTGAATGCTGCACAGAAAAGAACAATAAAAATTGCAAGTGAACAATATTTATACAATATTCCTCCATTTCCTCACAATAAGATGGCATGTTACTTAGTACATGACAGATAATTTGAATTACAGAGTTCAACATCCGATGTAAATCATTAAAATCAGTATGTCTTCAGACTTTGCTTGTGACCTCTTCAATGGGAATTAATACTCAGTGATCTTGTTGTTTGCAAATTAAGACAGCCACTTTGGTGAAATATGGACCCATTTATTTATTTATGTGTGTATGTATTAGTTTGTTTGTTTATTTAGTCTTTTTGTGTTTATTGTAAAAAACCACAACCTGAGAGTAAATGCTCCTGTGTCCAATAAAATAAATAAGCCAAGCGTATATAACATACACAGGGCAACCACGACTTAAACAGATTTCAAAAAGGTAATACTTAGTAGCGACAAATTCGTACTGCACGATCTGATGTATAAACAAAAAAATGTATTAGATAGCGAGCACTTTCACCAAAATGGCTTCTTCAAGCTTTGCAAAACACAAACAACATAGGTATTCAAATACTGCCACCAAAGCAGCAATTGGTTTGCATCATCAATGACATCAGCTGACCAAACACATCCACATCTCAAATTTTAAAGTCTCAGTGCCACAAGCATATATTAATAAAATAAAATAAACATCCTTATAATGTACACACCTTATTCCTAATAAAATGACTTTACTAATTTATACAAATATATATATATTAAAATACAAAAATATATACATATATACCTAGCACTATAAACATATACAAAACATGAGACAAACGTTGAAATCACATTCACACAAACTACATATACCTAAAAACTACACGTACCTAAAAAAAGTGTGTATAAATACTATCAAATACACACTATAATAACAAATGATGTTGCATGTATAACTGCAGATACATATACTATGTGTCTATGATGCTGCTATTCAAAAAGAATACATGCCATAAGCTAAAATACGTATGTGTATTATAATAACGTGCAAAATAGTAAAGTATGGAACTACAAAGATCACACACACTATAGGCTTAAAATGTATGTATGTATATATATATATATATATATATATATATATGATAACATGCAAAACAATAAAATAGGAAACTACGAAAGTAAATGTATCATGGTTTCAACACCTTAAACCTCTAATCCCTGAAAACTAGCTTTTAATAAATTTGATCATGTAAAGCTGAATAAATAAATGTTTTAGAGCAACATATAAAATAAAATATAGGATATATAAAATAAAACACAAGCAACTATAAATGCATACGAACACATATCCATAGAACTTCTATTCATAAAAAATAAAAAATAAATGTTAGAAGCTCAAAACGTAAATAACAAAACACAAGGATAACAAAGTGAAAAAGAACAAATGTATCTACTCAAACATCAGGGTTTCAATACTTTAAGCCTTCTGTTCCTAAGAACTGGCTTCAAATGTACTTTGTCATTCAAGCCAGGTGGCTTATCAGCCCTGCATCTTACTATCCATTTTAGCTCACATTCCTCAATAAAGTTGTTAAAGTCACCTCCCCTCATATTGGCAGTGAGCACCTGTAGGACTGCAAATTTAAATGTATGGTGCAGACCTGCTGTTAAATTATGCTTAGCCAAGGTGTTAACTTCGTGTCCAACTCGTATATGATACACGTGTTCACGAATTCTTTCACGAAATTTTCTAGTGGTCTTACCTATATAGAACACCTGGCATGATACACACCTAGCAAGATATATAACAGATTCCGTTTGACAGTTAGCAACTGCTCTAAGTTGGAAGTCACGGTGTATACAAGGATGCAAGAAATTAGTCCTAACATCAATGAACTCACACTGTTTACATTTTCCACAAGGGGTTGTACCTAAAGGCATGCTCTCATTCCTACTACTAACATTGTTTAACATAAGAGGCCTATGGCATAACAGTTGTTTGATATTTCTTTTATTCTTAAAAAGAAACTTAGGGTTCTCTCCTACTATATCTTTTATATCATCATCCAAAAGGAGTGTATCCCAATGTCGATGTATCAACTTCTTAATGGATGGTTTATCTAAAGTATAAAACATGGGTACCTTAAGATGGTTTGCTTGTACATCCAACATGGCAGTATTTAAATTATTATCAGGGATCAGATGGTTAGAACATGAAAAATAAGGGGCTCCCCTGGTGGTTCTAAGGGACTTGGTATCCATAATTACCTTCTCAACTTCTAGCCGTCCATATTTCCTTTCTATTAACCTATTCCTAAGGTCATTTAGCTCACTTTCATAGCCTTCATCTCGTGGGTTAAGGCGTGATGCTCTAATAGCTTGACCTTTCATAACATTATCAAATACATAATGAGGGTGCATACTATCCCTATATAATAAGGTGTTTCTATAATACAACTTCCTATGGACTCCAGTGTTTAAAAGGCCACTACTCAACCTCTCAATGTGGACATCCAAAAAGGAAATACTTTCTATAGAGGAGGTAGATGTAAACTGTAGGTAGTCAGTTAAAGAATTAATGGAGTTAACAAACTCCTTCAGACTACTTTCGTCACCCTCCCAAATAAGAAACAAGTCATCTACAAAGCGTTTGTAGAACCTCACATTTTCCTTAAAACTACCTAGGGTAAACAAAAACTCATCTTCCCAACTTTCCATGAAGATGTGCGCATAACTATTTGCGCAAGCTGTACCCATGGCAACACCATCATTTTGTACAAAAACTTTACTATCAAACATAAAAACATTATTCAGCAAAACTGTTTCCAAAAACAACATTAATAAATCAATCACCTCAATTTGTAAAGAGGTGTACTTAGATAAATAAGCCTGTACCTTTTCAACTCCTAAGTCATTTGGAATCATAGTAAAAAGATTCCTAACATCAAGTGTTACCAAGATATACTCATCATCTACACCTACTGTCTCCATAAAGCTATATAAGTCTATCAAAAACTGTTTACTGTCTTTTAAAATAGACAAATTCATATCAACTACAGGTCTCAAAAAATGCTCCAAATACAAAGAGAAGGGTTCAGTCACCCACCCTCTACCAGCTACAATAGGACGTAGCGGAGGTGCTGTTAAACATTTATGAACTTTAGGCAACCCTTGTATTATAGGTATTAGAGGGTTATTAACCTTCAAAAACATAGACATACTATCAGAGATGTTCCCACTCTTTCGAAGATCATCCTACATGTCATATATTTTAAAAACCTTAACAGTTACTTCTTCCATAGTGATTTCCGTATAAAAATTATTCTCCCGTAACATACTTAACATATTATTCCTATAGTCGCCACTGTCCATAACGACTATAGGACCGCCTTTATCCGCTGGTCTAATTACTATCGTATGGTCATTAATAAGACCATTCAAAGCTTTCCTTTGCAGATAAGTAAGATTACCTTTGTTATAGCTCTTCTTATTCAAACTATCCATATTGTACAGATCTTGCTCAACTAGTCTCATAAACGTATCTATATATGGGTGTAAAACAGGTACATAAGTACTGGGAGGTTTAAAAATGTCTGTATTTCCAGAACTACCAGTGTTACTAAATTGTAATTTCAACTGCACATTACGTGCAAAGAGTTTAATGTCCACTATGGAATCAACAACATTACTTCTCATAGTAGGAATAAAAGTTAAACCTTTATCAAGGACTTCCATCTCATGTTTAGTTAACTGCCTCTTAGAAAGGTTAAATACTAGGAATTGCTTACACGTTCCCACATCTTTTTGATAGTGGGCCCCACATGGTCCCCTCTCGAGTTCTTCCTCTTCTGACTGCCTCTGCTGTAGGAGCGTTGTCTCCTCACTTGTGAAATCAGCTCTATTGGAAAAGGGGTGTAATTGTGTGTAGGTGGAAACCCTGAGAGAGCACTAGTAGTAATTTTCCTCCTAACTACTTGCTCATTATTTACATTGTTCATGTTAGTCATGCCCCTAACATTTGGTAAATCCCCTAACAGGGTAGGACCAGACCTAGTTGGGGTATCCTCAGGAGCTAATGTATGGACACTACTACATCCATGCATTTCAGTTGTCTGTTTATCAGTATTGTTAGTACCTTCTAAAGAATCACCATTGGGAATAAGAACAATGTTATTCCTAACTACTACATCATTCACACCTCTGTCAGACGACGGAGGGACAGACAAACTTCCTGTTGTTGATGCATTCATATTAAACCCATTGTCACCCTTAGGCCAGGTGAACGCCTGGCCTAATTTAAAATCTTTAGTGTCTCTATGATTCTTATTCTTTTTCTGCTCCAAGAGCTTCTTCTCATACAACAGTACACTGTCCAAAAGTTTTTCTGTTGCCAGTTCAGCCTTAGGCCCTGTGAACCTCCGTGTTAATGTCTGTTGATGCTCTACTACTCGCTTCCTTAAAAGTTCCTCTTCAAGACCAAAAAAATCATTCATCAAACGCATATAATTAAAACTCAGTTCCAAGTTCAATTGCTGCCACTTATATAAAATTTCTAGGTGAAGATTACCTGTAGTGGACATCTTCTTGATGCGCAGCCCCCTGGGAACAATCTTTCTCTGTACGCATACCTCGAAATGCTGTCGCTGCAATTGCATCCGCTTTAATTTCAACAAATCAAACTCGAGTCTGCTCAATTCCTCCGTTAGCCCCTCCAAGCATTCATTCTCCACACCTTCCATCACATCATCTTCCGTAGCATCATATAACATAAGTAAATTCTCTTCACAGGAAACACAGTCTTGGAATCTACTAGTATTCCTATTAGGACGAACATGTTCAGGTGGAACATACGGTAGTTCCACATTATCATTCGCTAAATCAGCCATGTCTCTCGGTGTGTGCGTAACGTAGTAGAAAATAGCAAATAATATGGTAAAAAAACACAACCCGAGAGTAAATGCTCCTGTGTCCAATAAAATAAATAAATCAAGCAATACGCCAAGCGTATATAACATACACAGGGCAACCACGACTTAAACAGATTTCAAAAAGGTAATACTTAGTAGCGACAAATTTGTACTGCACGATCTGATGTATAAACAAAAAATTGTATTAGATAGCGAGCGCTTTCACCAAAATGGCTTCTTCAAGCTTTGCAAAACACAAACAACATAGGTATTCAAATACTGCCACCAAAGCAGCAATTGGTTTGCATCATCAATTACATCAGCTCACCAAACACATCCACATCTCAAATTTTAAAGTCTCAGCGCCACAAGCATATATTAATAAAATAAACATTCTCATAATGTACACACCTTATTCCTAATAAAATTACTTTACTAATTTATACAAATATATATATTAAAATGCAAAAATATATACATATATACCTAGCACTATAAACATATAAAAAACATGAGACAAACGTTGAAATCACATTCACACAAACTACATATACCTAAAAACTACACATACCTAAAAAACGTGTGTATAAATACTATCAAATACACACTATAATAACAAATGATGTTGCATGTATAACTGCAGATACATATACTATGTGTCTATGATGCTGCTATTCAAAAAGAATACATGCCATAAGCTAAAATACGTATGTGTATTATAATAACGTGCAAAATAGTAAAGTATGGAACTACAAAGATCACACACACTATAGGCTTAAAATGTATGTATGTACAACTTTAGCTATAATCAGTCCAAAGTTTTACAATGAAAAATACTGCATTAACATTTAGAACAGTTACAAATAAGAATGAAAATCTACACATTTTAAAATGATAACAAAATCAAAGTTTAAGGATGAAAATTAAACTGCACAGCTTTGTGATGAATGCTGTTATCTTTCATTTTAAGTTCATGAAACAGCAAAAGTATACATTTTAAAATGCTAGTCTTCCAGCCACTTATAGCTCTGCATCTTATCTGCAGTTCCAGGAACATAAGCTCTACGGACGTTTTTCAGAGTAAAGCAGAAATCAGACTAGAACCGGAACACACTCTAGTTTATGGAGTTTTCCTCACTGCTGTCTTAACACACACAACTTGCTGAGTCATGGCTATATTCAAAGAAAAGCAGTTTGGGCAGAAATCTGCCAGCTCATGGTGCTAGATGATGCACTGTTACATGGGAACAGAAAGTTATTTCAAGGCTTTTAACAGCAGAGAAATTGAGCTACTAAGGCAGTACATACTATGTTAATACCCTAACAGTGGCATCACATTCAATGTTTCCAATGAGGCTGCATCTACCCCTGCCTGCTCATTGCCAAGCAAGTATCTGCAATGTTAGTTTGTGGCTTAAATAAAAACTACACAATTTGAAGTTTTTACATTTTGCATAAATATATTTCTAGGGCACTTAAAGCAAAAGCATGACAGACCCCCCCCCCCCAAGAACACAGAAGAACAGTGAATAACAAACTTTAAAACTGAATGTCCTCAGGAAAAGGGAAACAAATATATATGCATGTTCTGTACATCAGTACAACGTTTTGCTTTCTGTACAGACAAAGTAATCTGGGTTAGGCTGCAGGCAAAATGTCAATATAATGAAGCCACAAAGCAAAATAAGTGATTTGGATAAAGGTGCAATATTGCATCACAGATATCAAATACAACTCAAATGGGTGGATGTGAGAACAGAAAGAAAATGCAGCAAGAAGGTAAAAAGGGACAGTTATATGGGGTACCTAACAGTGGACGGATCCGTGTGGGAATCACCAAGTACAACATGCAGACTATAAAGAGACCAGTTCTGTTGGGAAGTCAGTAGGAATACTGCATTCTCCCCACCGCTACAATACACATATTACACACGCTCCTTTAACCAGGGTTTCCAACGGAGAAGGTGCAACAAGAAAACAAAAAATATAAAGTCTACAGGTGCTCTCTGTGAAAATCTTCATCTTGAGCAAACAATCTCTCAAGAGAAAAGGAAGAAAAGTACAAATGTAAGATGCTGCCTAAAATAGAACACTTTACGGAAGGCAATAATAACAGACCACCCCAGTACAATTTCAGTTTTCAGACACCTGATTTAATATTGATCACCTAAACCCTGGAAAAAGCCACTCATCTCACAACACACAATGTAAATAATATAAATGTAAATATTTCATATGAAATTGACATCTTATGCATCAAACTGGATATCACTAATTCTACATTATTTTAATCTAAAATGGCTTATTACAAGTTATAGATACTATAACCATTGTGTCACATACAAACACACACACACACACACACACACACACACACACACACACACACACACACACACACACACACACACACACACACACACACACACACCTCCTCTTCACTCAGAATAAACAAAACAACATGTTTCCTACTTCGGCCAGAATCCTGTCCGTAACATTTACCCTGCTCTGTCTCTGCAGTACTCAGGACTTTGCAGAGATCCATATGAATAAAAAAACAAAGAGAATGCCACTCGCAAGTGCAGCCAAATCTCTGCTTGCAGATCCATTTGAAAATGTTTCCCACTCATGGAAATGAGTATCAGTTGTAAATGTGTGCACTGAGCCTTGAGCTCAATTCCGACAGGCTGGTATCCCCAGTGGAGCTGACGTCATCACTCGTGTGATGACGACAGCTCAAAAAATGGAAAAAAATAAATAAAAAATAAAAACAGCTGGAAAAAAGTCAGAAATGAAGGGGTTCCACTCGGGAATCGTGGCACCCCATTATTTGGACACCAAAACTAGTACTTAGGTATGGTTGGGATTTATGGTTTGTGGCTCCCCTGTGAGGAAGCAGTGGCTCCACAGGTCGCTGTGGTGCACACATTGGGAACCCCTGATTTAACCCATTACAGATGAAGAAACTATTTGTTTTTCATGGCAGTTTAAATTCTTTCACAAAGAGGCAATCTCTCTCACCCCCCCCTCAAAAAAAAAAAAAAAAATGAACCTCTCAACAGGTCATTGAGATGGGCAAGGGATATAAACACAAAGTTGATTTTATGCCATACAAATAACAGCTACTTATGTTAATTTAATATACCTGCAGAATGCCAGTGAATGGCTATGTATCTTAAATCAGCACCTCTGATACCGAACAATATATGAAGAACAGGGAATAATTTCTCACACTCCACCCATTTGACCATTAAGTAATATGGGAGAGATGATTGACTTTAAGAGGGTATGGTGAATGCACAATGCTACCACAGGTAAAATCCAGTTACTACCACAAGCAAGTAAGTATTACATATACATCTGCAGGGTAATAAAAACGACTGCCCAGGATTGATTTTTTTTCCAGTACTACTTTTTGAAAAGATACTTATTTGAATATTTTTTTTATTTTAAAAGTATGCATCCCCATTTTATGAAAATGAATATTGTCTGTGGACAAATCATTTGTCTTAGTAGGTTGATTAGTGATGATAATTTGTTATTTATAGAAACGGGCAAATTGATGGATATGTTTGTTTCCAGGGGTTATCCAAAAGCAAAATTGATGGAAATTAGGGGTGAAATTATTAGAGTAAGGCATACTAAGTTTCTTCTCATTTTATTAAGTGGGTTTGTTCCCAAAGTTAATAATGTTGATTCAGTAAATGGTGACAAGAATTTTGCTTTCCCTGTCCCTGTATGTGTTGACTCTATTAAGAGAATTTTGGTTGACAATTGGAAAGTCATTTTAGGCAACAGTGATCTTATATGTGTAGTTGGTGTCCACCCATAAGAAAATTTCTAGTATTAAATCTTTATTAGAATTCGGGGATTTTTTAAAGTTCCTGAGGTTCAAGGACCTCTGGAGGCTTACCCATGTTATGACTACAAGCAATGCGCGTTCATTAGTTCTGCCCAAAGTGTTTTTTTTCAAACATTTGAATAGGACTGTATACAGTAAAAAGAGATTTAACTGTAAGAGCACAGGTTTTGTTTATTTAGCTACCTGCACAGACTGTAAATGCTATTATGTAGGGAAAACTACCAGGGCCTTATATAAAAGGATTTACAAACATCAGACAGCTATTAAAAAAGGTGATTTTACTAATGCCTTAGCTAAGCATGCCAGTGAGTGGTCCAATTTTTGGAAATTTACATTTTTCTATTAGATTTTGTAGATCCCTGGTCATTTGTTAATTATTATAATACTTTTTAAGAAACAAAGGAGTTAAAATGGCAGGTTTCTTTAAGGGCTAATTGTGCTTCTGGTCTCAATGGGCTCATTAATATTAAGTGTTTGCTGAAGAATCAAGTTATTTATTAATGAATATTTTCATATTTTATTTGATTTTGTTTTTTATTTGTTTACTGATCAATTGTTTAATTGTTTTATTGATGTTCGAGTTCTACTGGTGATCTTGATAGCGGCTTTTACTATTTAAACAGGGTTTTGTGTATTATTTGTCATCTTTTCTGAAGAAGTTCATAAAAATTAAACAAATGAAAGTGCTTAACTTAATTTTTCCATCTTGTGTGGTCTTTTGAGTTTGTAAGCACTTCTTTGGTTACTAAATTTATCATATCCATGTGTATTCTTTCCATAACTTTACATATGGGACCTTTAAGTTAACTACTAATTAAGATGGAAAGTTAATCATTTGCAAAATAAGCATATTTCTAAACATAATCACTGCACATTAACCTTTGAACAGAAACTGACATATGTCCTGCTATATATTGTAGCAAATCCAATTTTGCAGGACATTTTTTTGTTACAAATCTGCCCTTATACCTGGTTTCCAGTAAGGTTATGTTGGGCACCTGGGTAAAAGACAGGTTGAAAACAATGCCCAGAATATATCAATAATATGGTTAATGCAACCTAACAAGTAGCTGGGAGTGGGATAGTAAAAGGTTTGCCCCTAGTTCTGGTCACATGTTTGTAGGTAGAGTGGAGTAGAAGTGTTGAGGACTTTTGCCCTGCAGTATCCAAATTACAACCCTTTCCTGGCTTTCATTGGGTCGAGATTTAATGCTTTTATTTTGATAAGCCATAGTTTGCTAAAACATGGCTCATATTCTTGTGTAATATGTCATAGCTAAAATGCCATTGTTTAAGTCTACTAAAGCATTACAGCCAATATCCACATTATAATGCAATGAAATCCCTAAAAGGAGAGTAATACTCTTTTACATATTTTGTATCTGGACACATTGTTCCTTATAACTGTTAAATTCAGAATAAAATTTAATAGAGGGGCTGATACACTATCTTTTATAGACACAGAATGTATAGGTTCTAATGCTTTTAATGCCACAGTCTGACATTTTGCATTATATTTTTGTCTCCATATGGGATGCTGCATTGAACTCCTGCATGTGACACAGACAATAACATTCTATAATGCTTTACTGTTGAATTTTTAATATTTCATTAGTAAAATCATATCTAATTCTTTTGAATAAGGAACTCTTTTTGACATTGAAATTATAACCTCTCTCCCAATGTATACTCATTTAAACGAAAAAACATTATATGAAGATAAAGCTGTGTTAGGATCCTATATCCCTGAAGCCATCAGCTAAGTGCATTTTCTAGCTGTTTAGCAAATATTCTGAGTAATTTGCTGTACTGTTTCATATTGTTAGGGAGATTTGGTACTATATTCATAAATACTCCCAATAATCTTATTTAGATTTGGTACTATATATGTCAGCACCCCCAGTAGTGTTTCGATTTGGTACTATATTCCCTGGTAGTCTTATTTAGATTTAGTACTATATTCATAAGTACCTCCAGTAGTTTTTATTTAATTTGGTACTATATATGTAAGTACCCCCGGTAGTGTTATTTAGATTTGGTACGATATTCATAAGTACCTCAAGTAGTTTTATTTAGATCTGGTATTATATTTGTACATTACTCCCCCACATAGTCTTATTTAGATTTGATACTATACTCATAAATACCCCCAGTAGTCTTATTCAGATGTGATACTATATTCATAGGTACCCCCAGTAATCTTAGTTCTCCTTTGGGTGCTATGTTTTTTTTTACCGCTCGGTAACTAACAAATGACCATTTTCAATTTTTCAGGCTTGCCAACTTCCAGTACATTGCTCATGCCGTCACTCTAACCCTAGGCCAAAGATGGAAGAGATAGCTTAGAAAGCTGTGAAAAAGTAAAGGTACTAAATGCATCCTTTGCTTCAGTTTTCACAAAGAAGGGCGAAGTTGAATAGTGAACACACTGATTAGACACTGAGGAAGGACAGCTCAGCATCTAGCTTTAAGCACAGCCTGAAATAGCACCTAAACTTCTGTCTCTCTTATTGATCATACACTGACTACGTTTCTCTCTCACTCTCAGATCTCTAGACACTCACTAACCCCTTACTCTTCAGGTCTCCTAGCTTATCCTGTAAAAATGTAAATAAATCCTATTTATATTTTTAACTATATGTTGCTTTTCATCTCTACTATGTAAATGAAATGTGTATATTGCTGTAAATGCAAATGTAACCTGCTTATTACTGTATAACACTCCTGCAGAAATCAAATGCTATTAACCTCTCCCTTGATAGTTTCTATTGTTAAGAAACTTAAATTATTTTTTCACTGTTAATGTTTTGCAATTTTTATAACTTTAATTGAGCTTTTCTCACAAGGCCTCCAGTGAAAATGAGTCTGAGTGGTGAACAAAAGGCAATAAATAAATAAATAAATAAATTAATTAATGAATTAATTAATTAATTAATAATGGTTCAGTGCTAGATGGGACTGTCATTCAAACCTCTTCTTGTTTTATGAGAGAAGTACAGGAGCTATTGACAGATAAGTACATGTAGATGATGTCTACCTGGATTTCAACAATGCCTTGTGTTCTGGACAGAATGCAGAAAGAATTACCACATGTGTCAGATGGAACCAAGATGGAAAATCTGAATTGCTGTTTTGTTGCATCGCAGAGCACAAATGATTGTGCAGAGTAGGATAACGTTAGGAATTCAGAAAGTAACCAGTGGAACAGTGTAGGAGTCTATCATGGGACCAGTTTTTTTTTTTTAATTGGGTTTGCCTTACACCCATCCAAGGGAAGACAAGATATCTACCTCATTTCTGATGAGAAGTAATAAGGTAGACTATTTGTAGAATGGGAGATATCCAGGGAATGGTCTGAAAGTAACAACTGGTTGAACAGAAAGGTGGTATTTCAATTCTACTGCAAGAAAGTACAAAATAACTTATCTTGGGTCATAGCAATGTGGTGTAAGGTACAGGCTATGTGGGATGGGGACCTAACGACAATGGAGTAAGAAACAGATTTTGAAATCTTGATCACACTTGTAGTTATTCGCTAGAGGAATAGCTGCAGAAAACAAAATGCTGAATTGCAATTGCATTTCCTCAGGGTGTAGACTTCAGAAACAAAACTGAGAACCTTTGATTCTTCAGGGCCATGAATGCATTATGCATTTCTCGAAGCCATACAAAGAAATTTGGGAAAGGCTTGTAAAATAATTCCAGATAAAAGTGACATGAAAAATCTATGGGTTGGTGGAAAAAGGATATGCTCAGCAGCTACAGTAACTAGAAGTCTTCTTACTTGAGACCCAGACTTACAGTTGGGACATGGTACTGGTGCAAATGATCATATCATGGGGATGGGAAGTAATTATTCTGAAGTAGAAAGAGAGAGGGGAATTAAGAAGCATATACTGCTGATTGCAGTGACTAAGTACTCCATGTAGCTGCATAATTACTTCTTCATAAAGAAGATTGTAGGCACATGTAATGGCCTGCTCAAATGGGAAGCTGAGAAAGAAACGCACAGATATAGTGCACAATGGCAAGGATGGAGTGGAGTTAGAATTTAAGAAAATGAAAAGGCTGACAAGATGGGCTTATTATTATCTCCCCTGACAATTAAACAACTGTAATGTAATGCAATATCTTATGAAGTCCAAGTCATCATATCTGACATCAGTCAGAAACTGCATAGTCTTCTCTTTAACGATGTGCATCAGTATGTATGAGATACTAGTCACTGCTATTGTGCCGCTATCCGGCTGAAAATATATCAAGCAATAAGTTAATATTATTATGGGTCTGTGCCAAATACCAGAAGCAGACTATTGTGCATTCTGAATAGGCAGACTCCGAAGTTCCAACAGACATAACTTCTTTGAAGCAAAGGATGCACCTGAAAAAGGGGTATTGAGAGGCTATAAAGATAGAATTATGTTGTCTGGGATGATCAGAACAGGAACGTGACACTGCAAATGTGTCTGAGCAGGTAAGAGCAGATGTCAGCAGCAGGGGAAGGCAACATGATAAACAAATGAGTCAAAACACAACATAAAGAATACATCTGCAAGAAGTAACAAGGAATTCCATAATTCATCTGACACGATAACATGCCAGCATCACCTGATCTCGTAGCTTAAGTTAAACGATGATCTTATTGTTGTTAAAAAGGCCTTTCTCAGAGGCACAGCCTGCTGAATATAAAAGGATTTATTACAGCTTCACCTTGGGCTAAGAATCTGACACTGTATAGCATTCTAAGTGTGTAATTGTCTGCTATTCTCTAAAAGCCCACAGAACCATTATAATCCATTTGTTATGTTGGCTGTAATGATATATTTGCTACATAAAGGAATGAATGGAAGTCTTTTTGAAAACATTATTTGGATTCCTGCATTTCTGCACAGGATAAGAACAGGCTGGAACACAATTTTAAGCACAAAATGCTTTTATAGTTACTGCAAATTGAGCATATGTTAGCCAGCCTTTAAAGGCATATTGTCTGGTATATTATTAGTACACATATCTATATCTTTTTAATGATTAATAGAAATTACATGCATATATCAACAATATTTATATGGCATTACTGGTATTTCATGCGACTTAGAAGGAGACTTCAGGACTGACAAAGCCATGTGAAGAGACAAAGGTCATGATTCTTGTATCTCAACAACAGCAGCAGTTGAATTATATATTTTTTGGTTACTGTTCCTACAATGACCAACAAGACCCCCTTCCATTTTAATAGGTGAGATCCTACTGGCCAATTGGTACTGGTGGGAAGTCAGAGTTTAGTGCTCAGAGCGGTTCCATCATTCACTGTGATGGTTGGTATTTTTTGTCTTTCTGTGTCTTCTGATCCTCTATGGTGGAATTTTGAGCTTTGCAAAGCTTGTAGTTAGGCAGCACATATGAGCTATGGTGCATGCTGGCTTCCTAATAAGCAGTACACCCCTTGCAACAAGGGCATCGCTAGGACTACTGTTATGGGTGATACATCTGTACTCCTTTACATGCCAGCAGTAGATTAGGCCACTGCCACCCCCCTCTCCCCCCACGTGAATGTGTAAGCCAGCATCAGTTGCTCGATCCCACCCTCCCTTTCTTGTCAATACTCGCTAGTTGAACATCGGTTGCCTGGGTCATTGCCAGCACTTTATTCCTCTATTCTATGGAATTAAGTAATATTTTAATGTCCTTTCGTCTCCTCACTTCAAACCATCAACATCTCCATTAGTTTCAGCTCATTCATTTTCTGTTTGGCATCATGGCTGACAACTGCATTGAAAGCTGAATGTAAGGAGCTATCATTCAGGCAGCTACTAATGCTGTTTTGTGCATTGACTGACTAAGGACTTGATAGCAAGATTTTTCTATGACAGGAAGAACAGCACTTCAGTAAGTTTTATTTTTGTTCTCCACTTCTACAATGGCCTCCTTGTGCCCAACTTACTCATTCTTTCCTCCAAAACATGAGATTCCCATTAGCTCATTTGTTTCCTAAAGAAGTGAGAGCTGGGTGCTGAGTGTGGTGATGTGACTCACCAAAAAAGTGGGGATTATTTTAAGGCTTTCAAGTCCCTGATCTTCCTTTGTGGCACGGTCAACTTTCAAATGGCTGTAAACAGGCAGAGCATGTGAATTATTGCAAACGCCTTCTGTGGGATCTCTTCCTCAGCAGACTGTCTGATCTAGTGAACCAAGATACCCACAAGGGAAGACTGTTATCAAAAGTGATTATCCCTCTGCTGCATCTCTTACAGCTATCATTACTCCCAGGCTAGTATGGCTATGCCCAAAGCCCTAACTAACTTGGGCGGCAATGTCATTTCTAGTTAGTGCTTATGTCAGTTCAAGAGCCTCCTATGCTCATACATGCATAGCCGGCCTTAGGCATAGGCTAACTAGGCGGTTGCCTAGGGTGCTGCTGTAGTAGGGGCGCTTTTCCAGTATTTATTTGGTGTAAGTAGACTAGGATGGGGGCACTGGATGGTGTGGTGGGGGGGCACCGTGCAGCCCTTTTGCCTAGGGCACCAGTTGACCTAAGTCCGCTGCTGCATACATGCATGCACATGTAAGTTCACACATGGGTAACAAGAACTGATAATTACAATTTTGCAGTTCATCTCTGGTTTCTGAGTGCTGTTAGTCTTTCACAAGCTTTCACTTACAATTGGCCGAGAGCCAGCTGAACCATTGATCCATCCAGACCAGGACAGGTGAGTCGTCATCAGCTGCTCAATTTGATCTCTTCGCCATTTGCTTTTTCAATACCTAACCAGCTACTTAAACTCCGATCATATGGATCATAGTCAGGTTGTGTTAGTTGTTTAACTTAAACAAAATCACTGCTGAGGTGGAATGATGAGTGTTTCTTTAATCACAGCAGAAATGTGCAGTATAGTATTACCAATGGAGAAGTATGAAACAGTATTATATACTGGCTCCAATAAAACTGGTATAAGTCTCACCACACTGCATAATTACCGGTTACCTATTGCATTCTCGAAAACCAACAATGTTGAATCCGACATTGTCGACACGAGAATAGTGAAAGTGTAGAACATCAAATGGGTAAACGGAAATCTCCATAAGGGGACATTTCTGTTTACTTCAATGTAGTACGGTCTCAGAGTTGGTATATTTAAGTAGCAGGGGTGTGGGGGGTGCAGGGAGGGGGGCTTGCTTTTTTTTTATGTATTTTTTCTGAACATTCAAAATTTTAATGGTTCGATCATTAAAGATCAACCTTTAGTGATTCGAACCATTAAACTTTCGATGTTCTAAAATAGACCCTAATTACCAGTCAAGTAGAGAACAAAGAAACAGTAAAAAATCAAACTAATATGCAGGACACATCACAAAGCTATAGAGTGTAAAGAGGAAAACACCAGAAATGTGTTATAAAAGAAGAAGATCGGTGCATGGGTGAAATTGATGATGCAGACCCACAACATGAAATCAAATGAAGAGTAAAGTGTACAGATAATAAAGATTGCAAATGTTCACAGCTGACTCTCCAGACAAGCCATGGGAACAGGACAGTGGAGAAGTCAGACTCAAAAGCAAATAGCTACTGATTCAAGGATGAAAAAGAAAATGCATAGGCAAGTGTAAATCTAAAGTGTGGAGTGTACCACATAAAAACGTAGTATGCCTGAAGTAATATTTGGGGATCAGCTACTTCCTAAATGTTGGAGACATGAAGTGCAAGCAAGAGAAACAGCGCAAACAAAAGCAGCTATATTCCTACACTTCATTTCTGTATGTTTTGCCAAGTGGCTTTTTCCTCATAGCTTTTACACCACAGGTAGTTTAACCACAATTCCTCAGACTTAACCTGTAGTGAGCTCGTGGTGGGGTTTTCTTTTTGTTTCTACTGTAGTATGGCTTTGTAGTTGGCTTCTGGGTTTTAGGAAAATGTGGGGCAAGTTTTCAACATGAGGTGAGTAAGGGTGCTTGCCTATCTACAAAAAATATTTTATTCTAGCATTTTTTATGTTTTTTCTTCAAGTTACACTTTTTTGGTATGCAAAATTCAAAACACTTGACATATTCTCTTGCAGCTCTACTGAATGCAGGGAAACACACAGACAGCTCAAAAAGGAAGCAGAAACAACTATGTTCCAAACTATATGGAGACCATCACTGCCAAGTGTAAATGAGACTGACTCCCACACTTTGTAAACCTTGGCCTAATATAGGGATTTGCTCATATAAAAGTATAAAGCAGGAATGAAAGTCGGTGAGTAAGAGACAAACAACGACATCCATACCAGAATTGGTTAAGGGAAAAACAAAACAGTAAACAACCCCACCCCAAAAAAATTACCATACCACAAAATATGGTAAATGAAAAAGGAAGAGTAGCATAGTTCAGACAGAAACATTTTAAAAGAATGTAAAAGTGCTTAAATGCAGAAGGGACATTATATAACCAACTAAGAAAGGTAATGCCACTCAAGCATTACTGTCCATTTTTTTGTTTGAGAAACTACTTTGAGCTCATTATCATCATGTAGTGAAATTAACTACCATGCTACATATAATACAATTGTAGACATTTTGTTAATTAAAGGCAAGTGATTTATATCACCTGCTGTTTCCTGTATGACTATGAGGTGTTGCAAAGATTTAGTACACCATCTTTGTTCAAATTCAATATGAGCAGATCCTGACTCTAGTGGTGTGTGTGTATATGGATCTACTTCAAAAGATCAAAAGCCCACAATATCAAAGACCAAATAATCGAGACAAATGCATCGAACCCTCACTTGAATGAATGACTGGATCATTGAATCCATTCCTAGGGTAAGTAACCACTCATCACACAACTAACGAAAACAAAACCGTACTATCCCAAGCCCACCCAGCCAAGGAGCTATGGCCCCACAACCCCCACATCCCCCTAACTAAATAACTAAATATATCATATCTGAGATTGCATTACAGTTGGGAAAAGGACAACGCCAACCTTGTTGGGCAACAGGTTACTTAACGTGGGAATGGGTTCCCCAATCCGGTCGTTTGCTGAAGTGAGGTTTTGATGCTTTTCTCTCAACAGTTTGCTATTCGATATTTGTGGACTTTCAATGTTTTCAGCTAGACCGATACACTTGTACACACACACACACACACACACATATATATATATATATATATATATATATATATATATATATATATATATATATATATACACACACATATATGTAGGTTTACATGCATTTGGTCATGCGACCGAAGGTCAGTCCATCATAATGCTGAACCTAAATGTCAAAACTCATACGCCTGAATGCTCGGAATGTCATGCGCAATGTCAAATTCGAAATTCCTGATCGCACAGCCGCTGCAACAAGCACTTCCAAGGGTCGAGAGGGGGGAATAGTAGCCTGACCGGCATTCGGTAATCTAGTGTTTGACATCAGCAGATTCGACATTCCACTATCTTGGGGTTCTGCTGTCAACACATTCACATTCGCACATTGGTTGTTCACCGCGCAAATGCATGTATACCATAAATATATATATCTATATATATATATATATATATATATATATATATATATATATATATATATATATATATATGTAGATATATTGGGAGAGAGAGAGATAGAGATGTATATAAAGATGGATCAGTCAGTTATGTTGAGTCAGCTCATTCCCTTACAGGTGGGCATCAGTTCATTCTGGTCTTGAGATGTAATCTGTGAGGAGCGCAATCAGTAATGAAATTGAAATGAGATAATAAAATTGCATTACCTCAGATTTATGAGCAGGTTTGTTAACAGTGCTTACTGACTCAATTCATGTAGTCGATTAATGAAAAGAATCAGACTTACAAAGTTATTGATACACTTTTCAGCTGTTTTAATGATTAGACCAAACTGAATAACTTTTCCTAAATGTACCTATCAACATCCAAGATTAATAATCAATGGGGGTTGGGGTTAGCATATTGATTAATGTGCTTGCCTCAAGAAAAAAGAACAGGATTTGATTCTCACCAAGAGTAACTGGCTAGACTAAAAATGGCCCACAAGGGCAATTAACCTAGTACTAACCTATGATCCTATGGAAAAAATAGAAAGAACTTTGTCATCCGAGTATGAAACATGCTCCAGCATACCCTATACAACCTATTCATTTATAGTAAAGTCTAAAGAACTGAGAACCAGTGAACCCTTTCTTTTACCTACTTTGATGACAGGAAGAACACCTACTTGCATGTATTCATACCCTACATCAGACAGCACACATAACACCTGAACTCTCCATCAGCATCTTTCTTTTACTGGCTCTCTAAGCAATGACTGAACTGCATGATGCTTACACAGAAATGCCATTGAATTGGGTCCAGGGATTCTGAGCATGAGAGGTGCAGAATTGTACTTAAAGTCAATGAGTAAAGTGGCATGTCAGAGTCGGCAGTCAGCCTGGGATGGAAAGTGTCAGGGGTTGTAATCTCCAGATGCCGATTGCTCTTTAGTACGCAACTAGTACTGTATTTGCAGTGAGGACTGAATCGCTTTAGAGTTCAATTTGTAGTATAAGCTGCAGAAGGTCGAGTGGAAAATGCCTCAAGGCACTAGAATTGCAAACTATGGTTGTGATTAATGCTTTCCAAACATAAAAGGGTGAGTAAATGCCCCTCAACCACTGCAGAACGTGTGCTGTCATGCCAGCTGCAAACTTACTAAGTAATCTCTTTTTACTGGATATCTGCCTGAATTCACCAAAATACATACTCAAAGAGTCAACAAATACCAACAACAAACATTTTTCTGCATTTTATCAATATAAAGCATATTTTCCCTTCCTTGGTGTAGCTGCTAATAGTATGTTTTGGAATCTCCTTTAAATCAATTACTGCTGCTTCCTTGCTTTATTTGTACATTTTTACAAAAAAAGTGCTTTTTATATCACTACTGCTGTTAGACACTTTTTCTTGAGCTGGCCTTCTATAAGGGATTTATTGCTAACTGTTTATGATTTCTGTAATAGCACTGCACTTGTCCAGGTTCCCTTCAAGAAACACATTACACTGAATGACATTTGACGACCTTTATTAAATTTCCATAAACATAAATGTTAATCAATATTCATTCATTTCAACCAAACATGATACAGGTGAAATAACATCCATGTAAAATTATCTTAGGACAGACTGCCTAAACCTGCTCATCCTGATCAGTAAGCAACATCCATACCTCCACTCACATACTTATGAAGCAGCATACCTGCCCACTTCCATTACCATTTATTGGTACTTGTCAAGCAGCATACCAACTCACTTTCATTACCATTTATTGCATTATACCATCAATCCAATAAGCAGCTTCATCCGCTTGCTTATTTACTTATCAAGCAGCATAACCGTTCACTTTCATTACCATTTACTGCATTATACCATCAACCAAATGAGCATCTTCCTCCGCTTACTTATATACTCAAGCAACGTAACCGCTCACTTTCCTTTTCATGCTTATTGAATTGACCATCCAGCACCAGAGGGGGAACAGAAGAGGGCAAGCCTACCCCTCTTCTCCTCCCACCAGCCTGACCAGGCTGTTCTCCCTCTCTGCACACTTCCAACAAACTAAAAACTTTACGGCATCTGGCCAAACATCCTTCAGTGTATCCCATCCTCACTAACCAAGGTGTGTAGAGTTAACTGTTAAAAACCCTAATCTGGCCAAACATCATTCAGTATACCCTGTCCCCACTAACCAAAGTGGGTAGAGTTAACTCCTAAAACCCTATCACATAACAAAATAAACAGTTACCGAAACAACTGAAAACAAAACACTGACCCTTCACCTATGCTAAGATACCCTAGCATTGCATTGCAAATGAGCTAAATAAACCTCACTTCATGACCAGTGGCAGCTCTGCAATCACTTCAAGGTCATTATAAAAACCACAAAGAGTCAACTACATGCCATTATCCCACATTGCAACCCCATTTACCACCCAATCCAGTAATAAATAAATGAGCCCTCCTTAATGCCAGAGCAATAACGATTCTAATGACTCCTCCATCAGTACCAACCAAATTCGTACCATTAAACTCCCATTGTCTAGCAATCCCACCATCACACTATCTTTACAAGCAATAAAACAACTCAGCAGTCATCATGGCATTCTAGCAACTCAACAAAACAAGCCATACTATTTCCTTATTAAACCCAAGTGCATACCATCATACCAATGAGATCACTTTAACACAGGTGCAATATAAATCCAGACATTAAACCAACTAGCCTTTATAACATGAAATGATTAAACAACCATCATGGCATTGTTCAAACACCATCAGCCCTGTAAGTTCCATACTGGCAACTGGAAAGAAACCATAAATCCCCCAGCAACCCCAATGAACCTCCTAGACCAGCTAATACAAACACCAAAAGTAAAATAAATGTTCCATGTCTTCTCAACCATCCTCCCTCACACAAGCCACTGACTCAATCCTCCAGATTATAAACCTTTTCACGTACATAACCAAAGTGACAAACAGGCCGAACGACTGAAAGTAAACCCTTAGGCCCTCCCTCATGTTAATCCACTGCCCCCTAAAACCAGACAAGGACAATCGCCAACTAACCTTAACAGCAGCCCTATCATAGATTACAAACCTTCCTGTCATCCCTCCAACTATCCAATATGAGAGTAGCACCTAAGAACCATCTTCACCCTTGCTGTCCCTCACTTTTCCATAATGACTAACCACAGCCATAACAAGTGCCATAAATATACCCCAAAACCTCCCACCTATAAATGTATAATCAAAATATAAATCCCTATAACCCACCCTATCCATCTGCCTCAAGGGCATATCAAAAGAATTAAGCCACAAGCAACAAAATTGATAAACTACATCAACTACTAACCTTACGAAAGCAACCCATACTGGCCAAAATAAATATGTCCTACATCTGCAAGAAATCACCACTGCCCCAACTGTAATGTGCCTTAATGACCATTGAATAAAATTACCTACTACCCTATAGCCTCTCCAGTACTCAAAACATCCACAAAACAAAAAACATTACCTTTCAAGTCCATTTCCATCAGGGCATTGACTGTTACTCACACAGCACTCTATCTGTGACCTCAGTGTCCCCACCCAAGTGATCAGGACTTCCATTTAAACAGGCATCCAAATTTAAACATGCAGCAAAACCATTCTCACTATGATGACCATCTAACATATGTGATCTATATGTTTTTCAATACAAATATATATCCAATTTTAAGTAAGTAGCAACTTAGCAGCATGGAAGGAAAACTCAGGAGTAGCTGGTGAAACCCACACAAATGCAAGAAGGGCACGCAAAGCCCACACACCTGGCCCCCATCCGAGAATCAAACTGGAGTACCTCTAGCTGTGAAATGACACAAACCGCTGCACCACTGCATCCCATGATGTTTAAATAATAGAACTCTTATTTCTACCATGTATTGTACATTATCCTGTATCACAAATCAAACAAGGTCATAAAACATTAATACTTATTTTAGAGTAACAAAAAGTTGGTTATGCTTAATCATCCTGGACAGTCACGAGTTTCTTCTTCTTCCAGATCACTGTGCTTGCCTTTACACCTACCCATTTCTGATTACTCACCCAATGACCCCACGACTTAATCGACACCAAAGCATGATCATCTGCGAACTCACTGTATGTCACCACTGGAACATGGCACACCATCATCTACAAAGAAAAGGACAAAATTAAACCCTCTAATAGGAACAAGAAGGCTCCACCTTATACCCACCTATTCCAAACTACAGCCACAGGGTTCCACGACCCCATCTGCAAGAAAGAAAAAAACATGTAAAACATCCAAACTACATAACACATTCCAAGACATCTTAAAGGACAACCTATCCTGCCAACCTGGGAAGGAATGTACCACCGACACTCCCATTTATGAAAAAGCAGCCATAACTGAAGCAATGCTTCCTATGACACTATCAAATACCCTACTAGTGGAATATATTAAAAGTCAACCCCACACCTGAAGGGACCTATCCCTATCCACAAACCAGGTAACTTTGCAATTCAAGACCATCAAAGCTGTTGAACATGCTACACTTAAAGAAATCCCAGTCCCTCAGAGCCACATGCTCCAGGGATCTAAACCTTGTCATCTCCATGAACAAAACATGCTGGAGAGCTAGGCTCCTGACCCAGGGACTCCCCAGACTCTGGAATAGACCGCCCATACATGTCAAGCAGAGCGCCTCTTTGGCCCTCTTTAAAGGAACCTTTATGACTGAATGGGAGATAGGAAATTCACCCTGGGGATTACGTCAGTTGCCCTGCTAGACAGGGGTCCAGGGAAGCAAATACTATGAAAGGAACAGTGCTTTGCCCAACTGACAATGGCCCCACCTAAAGCCACATCCACAAAGGAACCTCCCTTTCCACCAAACGTGCCAAGCACTACTCTTATAGCTTATAAATTGCCAACACAACTGGATTTGCTTTAACATACCCGCTCTGAAAGATTTAAAGTCTGAAACTCATATGTACTTTACAGCCCAGTGCCTAGATCTCAGCCTTCCATTAACAAAATGAGGAACACTAGCATTTGAATTGTGGAACAATGTCTTCAAAGAACACAGAAACTATTCAGCTGTAAGCAATGCGCAGCAATGAATATCCAAGATTGTTTCTAAACCCACAAAAATGCTGCTCCAGAAACCTCGTCCACTCCAAGAACTAGCATGCACACCACTGACTTTATAATCTAAACAAGGCATACCACTCAACCACCTCAACAGAACCCCATCCAGCTCTCCCAGTAATCATTAGCTAAAGGTTAGACAATAGAGCCCTAACTACCAGTCTCACATAAGACCTTCAAAAACTCACAATGGCTAAAACTCAAATGCCTATGATTGTTTACTGCAATCAATTTGTAAAGATTCACAAGTACATCAAACCAACCCCCCCCCCAAAAAAAAAAAAAAAAAAACAGCCACATCCACGAACCTTCAAAGTCTGACACTTTCTTACCATGACCCTCCATGGCTTCCCCTTCTTTTGTAATGTAACTTTTAGAAGGGATATGAAAGCCGAACCATAAATGAGCTCACTCGCTTCTGAATGAAACTTCTCCCTGATATGCCATACACCCAATGTGCTATGCACAAAGGGCCATGAGATGGGGTAAAAACTTCTGTAGTAGCTCACAATCAAGTGCTAAGTACATAACCCCACACATACAACCTCGTATAGCAAACCTCTGCCCCAGGCCACAAGCAATGGAACAAGTAGACCACCCAGCACTCTTTAAATACCATAACCTCAACCACATTTGCATACCACAGGTAGAAGCGCTAATATCTGCTGTCTGTCACTTTTCTGCCTTAACCTGATGTGAAACCCCCACAGCTGTATGATGGAACTGCAACTTTCTGCACCATGTGGTTGTTTATATATTTTTTGTAACCACTTTGCTGACGTGAGAGGCTCCGTACTGCTGCAACCCAGGCAGCACTGAATATTAATGGTCAGACCCCTCCCAATGGCAGCAACTGCGCATGAGCAATAATTCCCAAGCCCGTGAACCTCAATACAGCTGGACATCTAACAGACCAGAGATCTAGTCATACAGGAAATCCTGTCCCTGAAGCATCTCTGAACGTGAGGAATATTGCTACCAGGAAGGCAACCACCCAAAAATAAGGAGACTCCTTCCCTTCACTATAGAAGTAGCACCAAAGAAGCACAGAGGCATGTTAAAACCCCACATGACCAACAAAATAAAATTAAGCTACTCAGTTACTGAGGTGTTTTGGTGCAGTGCACGGTGTAGGGAATTAACAGTGAGCATCCCTATGTGAGAACTAGGATTCACAAAGAGCAAATTCATGTAGTGTGAAACGGGTGAAGCAAGCAACCACCGGCACCTCCTATCCATGCTCACAATACCTCAGAGTTCCCAGTGATGCAGCACAGTATAGACTCACCATGAGGAAAAAATGCAGCAGCAAGCATCTGCCCCCCCCCCCCACCGTGGACCCCTGATTCCCCCCAACTTCCTTTACCCAGTATTCCGAAGAGTTAAGCAAGATAACTGCCATGACGCCACAACCCAAGACCGGCAACATCAACTCAACAATGCATCCAATCAACTTCACTGCCCAAATCAATATGTGCATTTTCTCTCTCTCTATTTTTTTTTTTTTTTTTTGCAGCTACTGGTTTCAATGGTGGGGCATAGCAAAAACAAGATTAACCAAGCCCTACCTTAATCCTCCCCTACAGCTGTTAGCACCATGCACGCATGTGCAACTGACAACTGTTCCTTGAAGGGAAAATCTCAACCAATGAAACCAGCACACACTCTCCACATGAAACAAAGCAACAGCAGAACTCCCCCGTTATCCACTATGCCACCACCAAACAAGACACGAGAGAGTGTCTTACGACAACAACACATTAACTAAACACCAACTAAATGCCTGTGATATCATACACTGCAGTAAAAGCCATCAAGTAGCCCAAGCATCATGAATCTTCTTAGATGAACCCAACACCACCAACGAGTGAGCACCACAATCAAAGGTTACCCAGGCCAGCAGAACGAACCCAGACAAAGTAGAAATGTAGCTCACTCCTTCCAAAACCCCATGAACTGCACCACCACCCAACCACTACAACAACGAAACCACGACCAACAACAAAGCCAGACAAAGTGACTCACCCCCTCACAACTCCCCTGGCTCCCATCTACCAACCACAAGCAATCCCACAGCAAAACACCAGTCGCCTCCGAAGAGAACACACACACAAAACAAAAACACATTACCTTCATACAGTTGACCATATCCTATACCCTAGGTACTCACCTCCTTATGCCCACCACCAAACCAAGGCCTTACCCGACCAAAGAACACACTGGTCGTCAGGATATGAACCTGCAGTATAGCAAGTTCACGCTAAAATGTGACTCCTATTCCAATTGCACTTGCCTAACATCTTTTAAGCCCCTCCCGACCCCTACCTCACTTCCTCCTGTTTAACCCTATCCACCCCTTATCCTCCCAAATTCTACTACTATAACCCCCCCACCTTGAAGATGTCCCTGGACAAAATTATCTGTTCCAAACCTTATTTGTGGTATTACATTTACTGTGTTTTTACATTAAAAGGACTGGGAATATTCATCTTATGGCAGCAGTTATTTGTCTGGTCTGTCTGAGTTGGGATACTCACAAAAGGGCTCAACATGTTGTTTTATTGCCAGAGGACTTGGTAGTCTGTTTTCTGTTTTTTTGTTGCTAGTATAAATTTGGTAAATTTGTATACCGCTGCTCAACACCATGCATATGTAGCAAAAGAGCACATAGAAAGCACATCTTCTCTTTAGAACTGTCTATAAAACAGTAAAGCATTAAGTATATCAAAAGAAGCCTGCATACCAACAAGCATAGAGCAGATTGTATGTTGAGTGGCAATACCATTAAATTTAGTAGAATTCAGTATTTCATAGCCTAGTCTGCCTAATAAAGCATTCTTAATATCCCTTGTAAGCCCCAGTATACCACACCCTTGTAGCACATTAATTAAAGGACTGGACAACATGAGTATGCAATTTCCTAACTTCTCTAAAGCCAGCTTGGTGGGTGTGGATTTCTTTAAACAATGTCACAATTGTCTTGTGTTTACTAACAAAAGCTTAATCCTTAAAGTAACAGATAGAATATGCAGGTAGTGTACATACACAATGTCACTGGAGGACAAAATCCCACATAGACTCACACATCAGTTTGTCAAAACCACACACACAACACCCACAGCACACAGCACACAACACACATATAGACCAATGTATGCTCTGGCACATAAATGCCATCTCCCTGCCCACTGGCAAGGTGTATCCCTGGCAAATCCAAAACCACTCAACAAAAACAATATGTAACACCACACGTAATGTCACATTCAGTGGATTCTCAAATATAAAACCTATAAGGCAAGAAAACACACTTCGCAAGACTCTGTCTATAAGGGACTCCATTGTAAGACATACTGATGCCCCTCTTACCAGGCTGAACAAGAAGACGATAATGTTTAGCTACCTGTCTGAGACAGGATTCATCAAATTACACACATTCTTAAATCATCACACCACAGGTACCAGTAGGATTCCATCATAGTCCATGTAAATGTAAACGACCTGAGATGTTTCTCCTTGGACTATATGAAGAAAAGCATTATGGAGCTCTTGGACTATGTGTCACAGGCTGGTATGAACTTTGCAATGAGCAGCATATTACCTTCACCAAGAATGATGCCACAATATGAACAAAATTTGATTGATTTTTGACAATTGGTCAAGTTTCTGGTATCATTCTAATGGGATCTAATATTTGTCAGCATGGGAGAACATGGTTAAAAGACCATCTTGCTTTACCAGGGATGGTCTGCTCCTGTCCCCTCTAGGCTTTTGAATATTTAGCTAAAACTTTATCCACCCCACAGAGCCTTTTTTAGGCAATGCTAAATTGACAAAATTATCAATATAGCAAAATCAACTCAATTGAATCTCAATGTGTTACTGCTCTATGCCAGGAGCCTAAACAAAAAATTACACTCCCTCTAATTCTTCTCACCCTTAAGAATATAAGCACCTGTGCAGTTACAAATGCATGGTTTAAAGCTGCAGAGAGTACCCTGGCAGTACAAGGTTTCAGAGCCTTCTACACTTTTAGACCAATAACTGCACACACACAGGCTACATGTGCAGGTGTGTCAATATACACCAGTAACAAGCACACCTCTAGGTTGGTTAAACAGGATGTTGCACTGGAGATTTTCCACATACAGATAACCATAGGTAAAATCCCATACTAAATCCTAGCTAGCTATATGTCACATGAAATTCACAGCACATACATATACCTGCTGGGAACACTTACTATCAAAGAAAACACCATACGCATGGGGGACTTTAATTATCCCATTATAAACTGGAAATCCCACATGGTCTCAAATCTGCAGGCACAGAGATTCTTGGACTTCATAAATCTAAACACCCTTGACAAGTTAGTGCATACATTCGCTAGAGGCTTCATATATACTAGACATTTTGCTCATAAATATGGGAGAATGGTGATCCCCCAACATCACATCTTCCCTGGCACGATCTGACCATAATGCTGTCTCCCTCAAAACCAGCTTTGTAACCCCAGAAAACCCAGAGCAGTTAGAAACTATTCAAACCCAAACTACCTTTTGTTAAGCGATAGTTTGTCAAAATTCAATGTCCCTCCAATCCCAGAGACCACACCAGCCCATGCATAATTGTTCACAGAAACCCTGCACAGCCGTGTCAATGGCTGTATAAATGCTGCTGTACCTACCAGAAGTAAGCCCAAAACTAACTCTAAAAATAAACTGCCCTGATAGCATCCTAAATTAAACAGGATGTACAATGAAAGAAAAAAAAATCATGGCCAAAATTAGGAAGTATAAGTCCCATTAAGATAAGAACACCCTCAGCAAACTAAAGAGGAAATTAAATGGACTAATTAAGCCCAATAAAGCCAGTTTTGAGATTTAAAAGACAACCATAAGGACTTCTTCAGCTATGAAAAAAACCCCAAAGGCATAAAACAGCAATGTGTTGAGCTCATGGTTAATAGTTTCGCAAACACAGAGCTGGGCAATATAGCAAATCTGCTGGCTGACGAATTAATTTCCAACTTTACTCCCAACTCACCCCCAAACACCTTACAATAAATAGCCTCAAACATAACCTTTTCAACTACAAGTAGAGAACATGTCCTATCTGCACTCCCTAGGGCCAAAAACACAACTTCATCTGGCCTCAGCAATATCCCAGGATGTCTTCTGAATAGTCTAAAATATGATGTATCAGGGCCACTGGAGTCATTATTTAACAATAGTCTCAAAACAGCCTTTGTTCCATGAAAATTGAGGACTACAATGGTCATCCCACTTCACAAGGGAGGACCATCAGTAGATCATGGAAACTACAGACCCATAAGCCTGACTAGTCTTATTTGTAAACCCATGGAAAGAGTTATCATGGACATGATCACCAAAGACATTGGAGATCTCCAGGCACTGGACGTAACCTGGTTTGGCTTCATTAAAGGAAAGTCATGTCTTTAGTAAATCTGGTGGACTTCTTTGAAAAAGTCATCAAAATAATGGATGAGGGTAACATGGTGCATACTGCCTACTTTAATCTGGCTAAGGCATTTGATACAACACCCAACTTGGGCATTGCTAACAAACTTATGGAATTAAGCATAAACCTCTGTATAATGAGATGGATAGCCAGATGGCTCATATATAGGACTCAAGAGGTTAGGGTCAGTGAGATCACCTCCACAAAGAGGCCAGTCACCAGAGGAGTCCCTCAGGGCTCTGCGCTGACCCGATTCCTCTTGGGCATCTTCTTCGTGGAAGTCAAAGCTAATTTCATAGGCTTCTGGCTGACCAAATTCACTGATGATTGCAAACTGGGAGCAGTCACAGAATCCCCCCCAAGATGCAAACACCCTTCAGAAAGGTCTGACAGACAGAAATGACTGGTGTCAGATTCACAGCTGAAAACTCACCTTCAAGAAATGCAGCATTGCACCTTTTGGGAAGATGACCATCCTGGGAACTATGTAATGGATAAAAAAAAAATGTAAGAGTTGCCTCACTAGTCAGGGATCTGGGAACTTATGTAAATAGTAACCCAGCCTTTGATCAACATTTGTCCAAGATAGTAAGAAAATTCTTCTATGTTGCTCAAATTGTAAGTAAGGGCATGGCATCTAGGTCCAGGGGAAGTTATCATACCGCTGTATTCAGCCCTCATCTCTATACCCAGTCTTTTACAGACTACTGAGAAATGATCTATGCCTGGCTTACAAAGCATCCAGAGACCCCACTCTAATGAATCTTTTGCACATCCACAAAATAAACAGCATCAAACTAATAGACACAAGGATCTAAATTTTGCTTACAGCATAAATAGGACATGTTGGGGAGGCAGATATATATCTCAAAGAATTCACATTCACTGGAAGAGCCTCCCCAACCATATGAAACAAAGTTTCCCCTGACCCAACTTAAGCATAACTTGGACCATTTGATGGAAAATCAGAAATTCACCTCTGGTCTGGCACCTATCTCTCTCTGATGGACAAAGGTAGCCAGTAAATAATTTCATAATCAGAAATTAATCCCCATATAAATGTTTGAAACATAAAACTTGAGGGTCAAATTTGGGTCAAATGTCTACTATTTACCTATGAACCTATAGCAATAATAACTCAACTGTTAAATCCAGCTTTAAAAGCAAAACACACCAAAATCAAGAGTCCTCATAACTGGTGACTCCAGTGATTGAATACACTGGCTCTGTACTCACAAAACTGGATAAGGAGAGTGAGAGAGAAATAGAAGCAGTGTCCTGCCTCACTGGAGCTAACATTAGGGATGCTCTAAATGCAGCTAATAGTACTAAAGTGTTTTCCAGATCTGCATGACAAAATCAGTGACACCAGATATTCCTCTCTTACCATGATGCACAGAGACGCTGCAGATCTTCTGTAAGCTGTTACTGGATGATAAATTCTTTGCAGTTATTGAGACCTCTCATTTCCCAAGGATGACACATAAGTAAGCAGAAAACATATCCATCAGATGTTGTCAATTTTCATTCGCTCCTCAACATGTGGGTTCAGATCCGACTTGGACACTTTTTACAGCTCAAGGATACTGAAAACACATGAGCTCTTCCCTAACCCATAATGCACTAATCTCTTTCCATATCTCAGATCTCATTTGCTGCTTTTGTGTATGGACAGGGTTAGTGTTAGCTCTCGAGCTTTAGATTTTTCTGGTTGGATAGGTAAACAGATTATTTATTTATTTTTTGCTATTTTTATCCTTTTTTATATATACAGTTGCTCATGCATTCCTCCCTTATCCTACATTTTTCTTAGTGTAATCTAATTACTATTGTTGGTATTTTTTCCACTTTAACTCTTTTGGTAATTTCTTTAATTACAATTGTAGGTAATTTTTCACTTCTCTGTTCTTATTTAAAAAAAAAATCTTAGTGTTATACTGCCTTTTTTAAGATGGCTGAAAAACCTTCCAGTTTTAAAAAAAATGCAAGAGGGTGGACATAAGATCCCGTTCTCAGATGCTCATGAGTCTTATGTTTATAGCTTGAGCCCGGCACACTTAAAAGTGTTATGCAATATTTGCAAAGCTTTTAGTCTGTGGGTATTAGCTGATCATAAAAAAAGCTTATTTTTGAAGGTCTTCTGCCTACAACCTTTTGAGAATCATTATCTGGAACTCAAACCTTCAAATCAGACAAAAGGAGTCCAGAAAGTGGCCGTCGGACCCTTGTAGAAACTCCTCTCTGTCTTCTGATCCTACCACAGAACCAGCCCATAAAATATTAAAATGGTTCGATCCAAAGACTAAATCTTTGGATCCATCTGCTTGATCTCCTTCATTGGATATGATACCTTCAGATCCAAAGCAGCTTCCTCAGATCTGGTATGCATAATCACTGGAACCTGTTCCTTCCTGGCTGCCATCACCTTTTATTACAGAGATGCCACTATTCTAAGTCCCCTTCAGTGGCCTCTTCTTCTTGTTCCACCAGGAGCATGACAGAAGCAGATGTGGATAGAATGATGAAGAAGTTTCTCTCAGCACAGATTCAAATGGTAGTTCTCCCAGCTCCTACTCTTTCAGGTCTGAACACCTTTACCAGGACTACTCCACCCATCTTGGCTCCTTCTCTGATGCAACCCATGGCTTAGAGTCCATTGAGCCAAGTCTTCTGGGACCATCTGTATTGGATCCAAAGATCATTGTATTTTATGTTCCAATACATTCTCTGAGTGCAACCGGCTCTGAGACTATCAGAGTTGGATGACTCTCAGAGCCTTAGCTTTGTTGTCAGATCCAAGGTGTTAGAATCAAATCAGAAGTTGTCAGAGCCATCTCTGCCCTTTAGAGCCTCAGCATTGAACAGCTTGGCTGTAACTTCTGCCTCAGGTGGGCTGACCTTGGGCTAGAGAGAGCCAATGGTCTAGAAGCATGTCTTCTCAGCTCCACTGGCATCATTCCCCTGGACCATTCTGCCTTTGATGTGGGAAAGAGATTGTTCTCTACTTCTAGAGGATGGACAATTCCTCCCCCTTTGATCTTCCTTCTGAATCTCATATTTCTTTGCGCCTTGAGCCTCAACACTCTACTCGACAAGGACAACCAGCCCAATTCTTCAGCCTACCCAGCAGGGTATACTTAAATCATCTAATACTTCTCTGGAACATCCCTCTAAAGAAGTTCCTAGGAAGAAACAGTGCAAAAGGAGGTACGTAGACTCTCCTCAAGAGTGGGCCACAGATGATACTGATTTTGAATAGGGGGAAGGATCCCACCTAATGATGCCTCATTTGGAAACATTCTAGAAATCATTGAGCAAAGGGCTAGCTGATCTGCCAACAAAACTTCGCAAGAGGAATCAGTATTCCTGGAGGCCTTTTAGTCTGGACCATCTATCTCCTGGGTTACTCTGCCCAATGAAGACCTCATTGACTTATTCTCCCCTTGGGTGTGGAAGGAACCCATATCTATAGAGCTGATCCCCAAGAGACCAGACAGGATCCTGGCACCACTGAAAGGAAGAGAATTTTGGAGCAAAGGAGAACAAGTAAATGCTGTGGTTAGAGTGCTGGCCATAAAGAAGGAACTTGCCTTGCAGAGTTCATCTGTCCACCACCTAACAGAGAGTCTAGGACTTTGGACAGATTTGTGAAGCATGTATATGCTTCAGTGACTTTCACACATACGTTGGTGATGTACTTGGCACACCTCACCAGTCTTCTGAAGGATTTGATTAAAGAACTCTCCAAATCCCTCCCCCAGGACAATTACTTCTGAGGCACAGACCTCTGTTGCCTCAATGTTGGCTACCCTACAGTCCATTTCAAATTTGTTCATGAGGCTCATTTCACATGCAGCTGAAGGTACCTCAAGGGCAGCAGGTTCAGGCATTTGTATTATAAGATATGCTTGGATGCACTCATGTGATTTTGTGGACCCCTTCAAGTCATCCTTCTTCAAGGCTCCTTTTGACGGCAGTCTGCTGTTTGGCTCTACAGTGAAAGGCACACTATCCAGGGGTAAACAGGATACTAAGATGCTGTCTACAGTGGGAATGCATTTTTTGACTCCTCAAAGAACCTTCTCTAGGCATCAACAATGTGGTCAGAAAATGTGGTTCAATAAATTCCAGGGTCCTTACCATGATATATGTCGATACAGTTCTCCCAAGGGCAGAGGGGGGAACTCTAATGGAAGATGGCACCCACACAGCAGAGGAGGCCCTCAGAATAAATGAATTAGGGATAGTTTCTCTAACAGACCCTATCATCGGTTCTGAAAGGAGGCCTCATTGCACACCTCTGGAGGCAGTCAATAGTCATTTATTGCTGCACCAGAGAACCTGGCTAGAAATCACAAAAGATACTTGGGTGCAGAGGATTATTTCAGGAGTTTATATAATACTCTTTTCTCAACCTCCTCTCTTAATATTAAGCAAGATTACCAATGTTTCACCCAATCAGTGGAAAGAAGCAACACAATAAATAAAAAAGCTGCTAGAAAAAAGAGTCATCAAAGAAGTCGAACCAGACCAGAAAGAATCAGGAACCTACTCAAGATTCTTTTTAGTGCAAAAGAGAATAGGAGACTGGGGACCAGTTTTGGATATTAGCATTCTGAACAAATCAGTTCAGCACACAAAGTGTTGGATGGTCAGAATTCAGTCCATTTTGCCCTTCCTGCACCAGGATAACAGGATGCGGTCAACAGATCTTCAGGATGTGTACTATCACATAAAAATGAAGAAATGGTCCAGAAGATATCGATCCAGTAATTACCAATTCAAAGCTCTGCCCTTTGGCCTCAGCACAGCTCCTAGGGTGTTCATCAAATGCACGGCAGTAGTAGCAGTTCACTCGAGACTGCAGGGTTGCCAGGTATTTCCTTACTTGGATGACTGACTCATAACTGCTCCGACCAGGCTTCTACTGATAAACGCACAAGATTATGTACTCCAGTTGTGCTGTCACCTAGGAAGTATCATCAATCTCAACAAATCTCACCTAGAACCAAATCAAGTACTAGAATTCAAAGGAGCTTTGTCCAATACTGAAGAGTCACAGTCTCCCTCCCTTTGCCAAGGGTACACACTGTTTAATTTCAAGTCAAAAAGATAATTCAAAACTCTTCACAGACAGCTCAATTGATTCTACAAGCTTTAGGGTCAATGCCTGCTGCAATTGTTCTGGTTCCATTAGCAAGACACCATATGAGAATTTTTCAATGGACTCTAGCAAATCAATGGTCCATCCTACACCAACCTTTATCCACCCAGATAAAAATATCTCAGGCATGAAAAAAGTACCTCTGGTGGTGGATTTACTCAGATCTGATTTTATAAGGATGTTTTGCAGGCCTTCCAAGATTCTCTCCCTTCAGGGACTGTTGCAATTCAAATGGACAATATGGCAGTGGTCTGGTACATCAACAAACAAGAAGGAACCAGATTTTATTCCCTAGGTTAAGAAGCTCTGAGACTGTGGCAGTGGGTGATTTCATCCAATCAATTTTTGATTGCAATGCACATTCCAGAGAAATTCAGTGTGATGGCAGAAACATTGAGCAGGTCCATTTTATTGCCCTACAAGTGGTCTCTCGCCAAGAGAATTGCAGAAAACATATTCTGCCAAGGGGGCCAGCTGTGCTGTGCTGTGACCTCTTTGCATCTTTCCTCAAAATGTGCAGCAGATTCTTTGCCCTGATCCATCACTGGGGGAGTCACCAAGAGACAGCCTCCTCCACAATTAGCCCCCCGGTCTCCACTATGCTTACCCCCCAACTCCTCTAATAATCAAGTTTCCTCCAGAAAGCATCTAAATTGAAGAGCACAGTCATCCTCATTGCCCCTTATAGGCCTCATCAGAATTAGTTTCCCTTTCTGTGACCTCATCTAGCTCATCCTCCATTGATTCTGGATCCAATTCCAGACCTCCTGTCTCACCTGACAAACATGATTCACCCGGACATTTTGGGCCTAAGGTTGACCGCAACTAGAGAAGTAAATGGAAAAAAAAAATGGTTTGTTTGTTTTTTGGCACAACAGAAAGACATTGATTCTTTTTCAGCACTAATATCCAAAGTTCTTGAATTTTTAGCTACACTTTTCAACGAAGGGGCTAGTTCCTCGATGATTAAAGTACAACTAGCTGCCATCTCCAATTTTCATGTAGGAGTTGACAATTCCACCTTACCTTCCTCACAACTTTGTAAGATATTTGTAAGGAGAACTTTTCTACTCAGACCCGCTTTAAAGATCCAACTCCACCTTGGGATTTCAATTTAGTGTTACAAGCTTTGATTCAATCTCCATCTGAACTGTTAGCAAAGTGTGAACTAAAATTTTTAACCTGGAAAATTATCTTTTTAGTAACCATAATCTCGGCTGGAAGTGTCATAGAACTTCAATCCTTATCTGCTAAGCCTCCTTATTTGATTTTTCCTAAAGTTATGGTATCATGACAAACCAACCCATCCTTCCTCACTAAGGTGGCATCAGAATCCAACATCAATCAGTTTACCAATCTTCCAGTTTTCTTTACAAACTTCATGAACAAAGGGGAATATGTGTTATATTTGTTGGGTTGTCACAGACAGTTATATTTCTCTTTATATAGAATGTAATTTTTCAGAAAACTGGATCAAGTATTTGTCTCCTTTTGGAATCAAAATTAGGCAACCCAGTCACCAAAGTAACTTTACCCAAATGGCTAACTGGTTGCATTTCATTTATCTACAACAAACTGAATTTGTCTTTGCCAAAACCTTTAAGAGCTCATTCCACCAGGTACATGGCAACTTCATCAATATTTGTATCCAGATATTCCAGAAACGATATTTGTGCTGCTGAAACCAGGGCTAATCCTCATACCCTTATTACGCATTATAAATTGGATCTAATCTCTAGGGTAAGAGCAGTCTTTGTCTCAGCAGTGCTCAGAAATACCCTTCCTCACAGTCCTCCTGAGATTCAGGTAGCTAGAGACTCTGTTCCACTTGTTGAGGAATGAATGAAAATTAAAAGCATCAAATAAAGAAGTTATGTATTCACCATAACTTTCCATCTGTGTTGTCCATTTTCATTCTTCCTCAACTCCCCTCCCTCCAACCCCCTAACATTTTGTTTGTGACTTATGGAAAAATGAGAAGATGCTAAAGGAACCAATGTGCCTGCCTTTGCGCTCCAGATATTGCTTTTTCTCTTATACTGTTTGTTTCCTTTAATCTCTAATTAGCAAAAGGCCAGAAATCAAGATTTGAAGTATGGAAGGGGACTAGTGCATTATGGGCAAGGGAGGAGCATGAGAGTTTTCAGTATCCACAAGCTGTAAAAAGCAACCAACTTGGATCCAAGGCCAAACCCATTTCTTGAGAAAGATTGTAAAAGGGATAACAGATGAAATGTTATTATGAGTACATAACTTCTTTTTTTATCCACTTGCATAGATTGAGATGTTAGTCCAAAGAGAAGTTTAGCTTCTCTGTACTTGGGAGGAAATACCTGAGTTCTGGACTTTCTTTGCATGGAATGGGCTACACATGACATCAGCAAGGGTAATGTCACTTAAGGGAATCTTCTGGTTTCAGGCACCTAGGCTGTGGGACATTTCCCTGTGGTACACTTGGCTGGGGTACTCATGGTTGTAGTGACATTCAGTTGCAGAGAAATATGGCTGTTGTGAATTCCCTGTGGATAAAGTGAAGTGCATACTACCATGCCCACAGCATTAAGAACCAAGTGCAGATGGACAAAGAATGTTGTGTTAAGTGTAAAGCACATGCTTATGTAATGACAACATGTAGCAGTGGGCTATAACACAGAGGAAATCTTGCATGCTACTGTAGTCACATTTATGCTTCAGTTTGTATTGTAGATAATGCTCCCCAGACACTGTGAAGGGGTAGTGATCCACACACACATCAATTATAAAGGCACTGCCCGTTATGCACTTCATTTTTATTGCCAGTGATGTGCCCACTAGCCAGCCTGCTGCTGATGCCTGCTATACTCCCTGCTGTTTTTTGTTGCTTTAAGGGCCATGAACATCATTTTCCCTATGTGCATTTGGTCATTGAAGTTGTGGGAATGGCACCACATTCTTCTGTTTGCCCACAGGAATTCATAATAGTCATATTTGTCTGCAGCTGAAAATGTCACTTCAGCCATGCGTCCCCAACCAAATGCACCACAGGAAAATGTCTTGCTGCCTGGACACCTAAAACTGAATATTTTCTGTACACCTATTTTTTTTTTCTGCCAGGGTCAAATTAATGGTCATTCAAAGATAAACTCTGCGGATAATAAGGTATTTGTTGCACTCATTAATGCCTGCAGCATTTATACAATAGATAAATGGATGGAAGAATGAATAAGTGACTGAATGAATGAATGAATGAATGAATGAATGAATATATAAATAAAGAAGCTGCTGAGAGGCATACAAAGGTATGTACTGCAACAGAATCATGGCTGAGAGCCCTGTTCTACATTCCACAAATACCTGGCTACAACTATTTCAACTCAGTTTGGCTCAATGAGTAATGTGGGGGTGCATCCATCTTTAAAACCTCAGTCTTTCAAAGGTAGCATTATAGAAATAAATTTAGGCATGAAAGACTCTACATTCGTGGTCAGGGCTGGATACAGCACTATGCAACTTAGACAACTGCAGGGGGGCCAGCCACAACATTAAAGTGAATAAAAGCAAAAGCATTTTCTTTCTTTTATAAATCATCACTTACTTTCGCTTAAAAAGCTAAAAAAACGTTTTCGTACTTTGTCCACGTCCTGCTGCTTCCTGTCTTCATACTGCATGAGATTTAATTTCCAAATACAACAGGAGTGCAGTGAATGATTGGTTTTACCTTACTTTCAAGGAGAGGTTTTCACCAGAGTTCATCTGTAGCTACAGTGTGTGTGTGTGTGTGTGTGTGTGTGTGTGTGTGTGTGTGTGTGTGTGTGTGTGTGTGTGTGTGTGTGTGTGTGTGTGTAAAATGCTTAACTTAGATATCAATCTTGCTCACTGTCAAATCCTGTACCTAAAGTAGAGAGGATAAGAGCCTTAATCCAGCTGCCAGACCCAATTTCTTCAGGGGATGGAGGACTCAAGATCTGTACAAGCAAAACTTGCTCTTCTTTTAACTTAGTAATCTGCTAGCCTGACAGAGAAGACAAAGGTTGGTCAAAAATGAGGTGCTGTTATCCTGCAAGCATGTAACCCCACCCTAAAAAACATAAAATATTATGTTTATGCTATATACAGTGAAATTTCTGATTTCTGTAATAACTTGTGGCTTGCTTAACAAAAGCTACTGCTACAGCATTTACATTGCCTGTAACTGTTTTGCTTTATTCATTACATTAAAGAGTGAATTAATTCATTAATAGGCCTGGATTATATAATATAGTCTAAGTGTGCTGCATTTTAGTAATATACTCATGCAGTGCCTTCTCTAGAGCCTCCAGCAACTCAAATGCCTTGACATTTGTTAGGTCATATAGTCCGTATTATTTAGAGTGAATAACAGAACTGTCTGATCTTTGGCATCCCTTATGTAGTCATTGTTGCATATTATTGTGGTACAGTCCTCTCTACAAGACTGGATTGTAAAGGATTGCTGTATTTTGTTAAATTTTGTTAAAGACTGCTAGCCCAGCACTTAGCATAGCAGACTAAAGCATGGGCTTCTTAATAAGCTACTTCATGAGGTAATGATGCAGCATTTGAATCTGTCCACCTTCATTTACCTCTTGCGAGTCAATGAGCAGGTCATTTAACCAGACAATGCTTTGGAAAAATTGGAAATTTGTGCTAGGCTCCTTAATGGTCCCCAGGACTGCATGCCTAGTAGTTAAGAATCTGCTGTCATTGTTTGCCAGACATGTCCTACTGCATAGCTGATCTAGTCCAGGAAATGTTATGATAATTTCATCAGCACACTATTTTTAAAGCAACACAGGCAAATTGTTCTTCAAGTGCAGCAAGCACTGCATTTGTAGATGAAGCACTGAAATGCAAAGTTGCTTGCCAGCATCAACCTCTGCATTAGTAATAGTTCACTTTAGTGTGGAATTATTTAGGGGATTTTTTGTTCTGTAGACATTATACATATTGACATATTTTCAGGAAGTTAATATTTCTTTTGCTCTTATGAATACTCTTCTATTTAAATTGTGCTACACATGGCTGGATCTTTTCAAATAAATATAGTGATGTTTATATAATTTCATGTGTGTCATCCAAAGCTACCAATAAAGTAGATGTAATTTATTTCATAACAATTTGGGTGTACAAAGTATCAGTTGTTGTTGGTGGTGGTGGTACCTCTCTGTGGATGGATGGATGAAAACACCTAATGCTCTCATATGGTCATTTGTAAAATGTCTTTTATCCGTCTTTGCAGATGTTGTGTGTGTGTGTGTGTGTGTGTGTGTGTGTGTGTGTGTGTGTGTGTGTGTGTGTGTGTGTGTGTGTGTGTGTGTGTGTGTGTGTGTGTGTGTGAATTAAGTTGGAATACTTTGACTAGAGTATGTTTTAGTAAAACAAATTTGAAAAATCTCCCTGTGTGTGTGTGCGTGCGTGTGTGTCTGTGTGTGTGTGTGTGTGTGTGTGTGTGTGTGTGTGTGTGTGTGTGTGTGTGTGTGTGTGTGTGTGTGTGTGTGTGTGTGTGTGTGTGTGTGTGTGTGTGTGTGTGTGAATTAAGTCGGAATACTTTGACTAGCGTATGTTTGAGTAAAACAAATTTGAAAGATCTCCCCGGGATTCATGAAAGCTAAGACTCCGTGCCGGAACAGTGTAGCGCCTCCTGCATGGAGTTCAGCTGCCAAGCGATTCAGCAAACAGCTGATCTGCCATGCATGAACCTGTCTACACTGTTCTTGCATGGAAGACCATGCGGTATGCTAATTACATCATTTGCTGTTGAAAACCAAGCAAATTAGGTGAATTAGTAATTCAGGAAGGTGCCAGGTCTCCATGAAGGAACAGTGTCAGTGCAGAAATGTGTTCAGTTACTAACTGAACACATTTCTGCAATAAAGAAAACGGAGGCATGACAGCACAAATAGAAGCATGTATTCACATCTGTAGGCATGCCAATGGCCAAATATATGGCATTAGTATGAATAAATGTTTAATTTTAATAATTTGTTTTTTTTATTTGGTGGCTGATCTCGGCTGTTTAAGCATAGCACTACAGCGAGCAAACACAATAAACACAATAAAAAAATGTGAAAACTCATGTTTAAAGAAAATCTGCATTTTGCCATTATAGTCTGTGGCATGCAGAATCAAAACAATACCAGAGGACAGTGGTTGTCAAGGGTAAAGGCTCCGTGTCACTGCAGTATCTATGGGCTATGGCAGTGAGGTATTCAAATGAGGAGAAATTTATTGAATCACAAAATATTCTGAGTTCAAAACCTGCATCTAAATGTGTAGGTGCTAGAACAGGATCGTGTAGACAGGAGGAGCAACTAACATGAAAAGGGGGTGTGTCATGCTTGCTGTAAGCACATTGGAGCACTGTTGCCCGGGTTTGCTCTTAGCTAAGCCCAGCTAAGCAAGTGGTGTGTGTCTGAAACTGTATAACTTTGTTTACTCCAGTTAAACATATTTGTGTGGTGCGCACCAGGTCTTAAAACAAACAAATAAACAAAAAAAAAAACCACAGGAAATGGCAGCACTGTGTATATGTAAGTAAGTGAGTATGTCCGAGGCTGTATAGCCTCATTTACCTTGCTTAAACGGGTTTGCGCAGTACATATCCGGATTTAAACCACAAAAATAAAAAAATAAAATACAGGAAATGCCAAGTGAAACAAGAAAAAAAGGAAAGAGAAGAATAAAGGCGCTCCAATACAAGTACTAGACCTAGCAGGTGGAATGTATCATACTCAGCCAATCACACAGGCAGCATCTGCAGCACACAACTATAAACTATGCATACACCTTTCAGTCTGTTTTTTCCCACAGACTCTACACCACCGGTGTACACAGATGGGGAAATTTTACCCGACAAAACTAACAAAATGTTAGGGGCTGCTGTCGCTCTCATACATCAGTATGTGCAAGAGGCTGAGGGTGGTGAAGAGGACAATGCTGACAACCACCCCAGACTTATGACGAGGAGGAGAAGAGTGTTCAGGCTGAAGGTAACCTAGCAGGGGCTACATGATCTGGAGATAGTAGAGAGCTACAGGATGGACAGAGACATACTGCAGCAAATTGTGGAGGTGTGCTGGCCTCACCTCCCATCCAGAACAAAGAGGGGAACCCATCCCAGTGGATGCCAAGGTATGTATAACTCTAAGAATACTAGCTACAGGTACTTTCCAAAGTCTAACCCGGGATATCATGGGGGTCTCACAGGCATCCGTGTCCGGTATACTCCACCCAGTTCCTGGATGCCATGCGACCACATGCCGAGTAGCACATTAAATTTCCCACCACCCATGAGGAGAGCACCCACAACATGCATCTCTTCCACCGTGTAGCAGACTACTCTGAGATACTGGGTGCCATAGACTGCACACACATCCACATCAATGCACCATGTGGTGACTGGGGTGGGGTTTACATAAACCACAAGAAGTTCTACTCCATCAACTGCCAGGTCATGTGCGATGCCCAGGGCATTATCCTAAATGTGTGTGCTGGCTGCCCTGGAAGCTATCACAACCCCACATCTGGCATTCCTCACAGCTGTATCAGTGATTTGCCAGGAAGGACATCATGTTTGGCCATTTAGTGGGGGATTCTAGCTATGCACTGGAGCTGTGGATGATGACACCCATCAGAAATGCACCCACACCCACACAAGAATGTCAAAATGAGGCACATGCACAAACCAGGATCATTATAGAGAATGTGTTTGGGATGCTCAAATCATGGCTCCACTGCCTTGATATGTTCAGTGGAGCCTTGCAGTACTCTCCACCCACAAGTGCACACATGTTTATAGTATGTGCCATGCTACACAATATAATCCTGCAGAAACAGCTGCAGCAGGAACAAAACAGGGAAGGGGCACACAGCCCTCCACCATTGCCAAGACCTTCACAGGCACAAAGGGACTCAGAGGAGTAACATCCTGAGCTGCCCCTGTAGGCAGATTGAGGTGTTCCCAGTATGCCCTGGCCTTGGCAAAGAAGCAACACATAACACATACACTGACACTGTAGAGGCCCAGGGGCTGATCTCTGTCTGTCTGACTCGCACACACAGTAAAATGGATGCCAAACATCACACCACCTATACCTGACCAAGTATAGTCAGTGTATTGCGTGCATCTGACATAGTCAGCCCTCAAGCACCACCCTCACAACAGCTGCAGGCACAAGGTAAGCCAGTCTCTGTAACAAAATGAACGAATGGAGTGGAATTCTCTGATAGCATATCTATGGTATTGATCAAGCATGTAAGGGAATGGGGTGGCTAGCTGGGATAGCAGCAGACAACTGACAGCTCTTTGGGACAGCAGGATGTGTATCTCCAGTACTGCCGTACCCACACCATGCAGTACCACCCTATTCGACAAATACCACTGCAGCATTTGTGATGAGTCAAATAACTGGGGGGGTCATAGGTCACATGCATGGATGTCAAAGTGGAGGTCCCATACCCACCAACAACCCCACACAGCAGATCAACTATAGACAACCATACATAAATGCCTGGCAAAGGCCCCCACATGGCGACATCCATGAAATCCCCACCTACAGACCTTTACACAGTGATATCACAGTAGGTCTAGCAGTGGCAGTATGTCTTTGAAAGGTAAGAAGTCTGAAAATATAAATGTCTATGCCAAAACAATCTGACCTGTGGTTGATACTGTTATGCCTGCAGTCTGAAAGACAGGGCACACCACTATGCTACATGGGCCCAAAATGTTAAGCAAATATCAGCATAGAGTGTGCAGATGTGTATCGTGTACAGTTGTGTCACCCCCCTCCCTAGTCCCGTAGAAATGCAGTCACATGTTCCTAGACTTAAGCAGCATCCAGCTGTCACCCATAGTGATGACACAATAGTAACAGAAAGCAATTGTCAGTAACACCTACAGTCAACTTAATAGTGCCATTCCAGGGGTGTCTCCTGCTGGCAGCCTGGGAACATATGATCATCAGAATGCAGTGCCCTGCTACAAATGGCCTGCATCTGTCCCACCTGGACTAAAGACCTCTGGAAAATGCCTATGCCTTACCCACAGTGCCCCTTAGGGAGTGTCATGGGGTCCATAACACCAACATAACACAGTCCACAAAATGCAAAGAAAGGCCATGCTGACAACTGCTAGGAACAAACCTGCCAGCATCAGTGAGCCAGAAATTGGGACAAAGCCATGAATAATGGGGTGATGAAGGTCCAAAGAGAAGGACACCTGTAAAATACTTCTCTAATAATGTTATAAAGTTGATAGAATGATTTGTAGTAGCATGGAATGTCTGATGGGTATGAAGTCTGAAATTGCATTGTCAACTGTCAGTAATATCTGACTTCAACTCTGAGTGACATGCAAAACACTTTTGCTGAAAAAACACATTACTAAGGGCTTTTCATCCAGAAAAAAAGGAGATCATTGTCCCAGTGTACTCATTCCTCATTAGACCAATTACGGAGTACAACACCCCGTTTGGTATGTACCTCACAAGACATCAGCAACTGCTGGAAAGGCTGCAGAAATACCTCACTAAAAGAATCACAGGCCTAAAGTAGATGCCCTATGCCAGCTGTCTAAAAAATTCCAGCTGTATACTCTGTGGTATATCGTCTACTCAGAGGCGATCTCTGCTTAACATACAAGGCCATGTCAAACCCTGAGATGTTGGATATGCTCCACTAAAATAAATCCCAATCCCACAGAGCCACACGCCCCAGGTATCTAAACCTTGTCATCACAATAAACAAAACATGCTGGAGGGACGATTCCTGACCTAGCCACTCCCCATACTCTGGAATAGACTGCCCATACATGTGAAGCAGAGCGCCTCCTTGGCCCAGTTCAAAAGGAACCTTAACAATTGGATGGGAGATAGGAAATTCACCCCGGGGATCATGTCAGTCTCCCTGCTAGACAGGGGTCTAGGGAAGTAAATACTGTCGGAAGAAATATCCAGGGAATTGTTATGGCTAGGCTTGTATAGGCCCTAGGGCCAATAGCCTAGTACCAACCTATGAACCTATGAGAATGCAGGCAGGCCTAACCCTGGAAGATGGTGACATGGCTGCACCCACAGAACTCTAGGCCACAGCCATGGGGAGTAACGCACCCCTCCCTGATCACTTATCCTATGCAACATCCTGAACCCAACATGTGGCCATCTGAGCAAAATAAGGTGGGCCATACATATATGTGAGTGACAAACACACACCTCCAGGCTGGTCAAACAGTCTGACACAAACAAGACCCTCCAAGTGCAGTCAACAATTGAGGAGAGCCCAATGCAAAGTACTGGTAGCTATAGTTAAACATATCTGCCCAGGACACACACACACACACACACACACACACACACACACACACACACACACACACACACACACACACACATACCCACACCCACATATCCTATCCTTTCAAATCTATCTGGAGTCTGCATGTCATCCTGATCCTGTCTGACTTATATTACCCAACTGTGGACTGTAAATCAGACCAGGCCAGAACATAAATGCACAGAGATTCCACCATTGTAATATATCACCAAGGTTCTGGACCATTTCCACAGCTCCAGAAGTGAATTGGTTGTAAGGACAGCCCTCAACAGGCTGGATTGTGCAAGAATGCGTAACATTTGGCCCATAAACTTTGTGTTTGCATCATCCATCCTGTATTCCTCTGGTAAATCACTGTGATGATCTGAGGAGATATGTCACGAGGTACTAAAACAATACATGACAGCGTCAAATGGCATATATGACAGATGTCTGCTAAAACAAGTCCTGTAACCCTAGCAACTCATACATTACTGAGAGAAATTGTCACAATTATTGCATGGCCCATTGTCCCCACATTTTGATAGGTTAACCCCAGATCTCCTGCACCAACAGGTTGAGAGGTATGACTGTAGCACAAAACAAACCAGACTGTAGTACAACAATCCAAAGAATGGAGTCCCACATGTACTACAGAAGGACACACTGGGCATGCTCATACACTTAGAGAAATATCAGTAGGATCTAGAAATTAACAGGCATTCCCCACCCAGTGCACTTCCCATCCCCCCCTTAGCAGTCCTGAAGATGTCTGTCACCATAGAAGTCACTTTTCTTAGGCCCAGCCCCATAAGCTCTGTGGCACATGTGATAACTGCATAACACTATAGTACAAATAACTAGTTGAGTAAGAGTTGTAATCTCCTGGCAAGTGTGTGTGTGTGTGTGTGTGTGTGTGTGTGTGTGTGTGTGTGTGTGTGTGTGTGTGTGTGTGTGTGTGTGTGTGTGTGTGTGTGTGAGATGGTTGTATGTGCAAGACTGAAGGAGTTGTGTGTTTGTTTATAGGTGAAATAATTTTATGCCATTCACACCCATGACACTTCACAGTGCCCCACCTTATCAGTCCAGATGATGTCAGTCCCTTATCAGCAACTTTGGCCAGCTGTCAATCCTGTAAGTTCAGTAGTGAGTGTGATAAATGCTTAACACCAAAGTACAAATGATTAGTTTGGCAGGGGCTCTGTTCTTGTATTTGGCAGATGTGTTTGTGGGTATGTATGTTTGTAAATAGAGGTATTTTGATATGCTCACCACCCACTGTCCTACATTATCAGTCCTGCTGATGTCATTCCCCATATCAGCACCTTTGGCCAACTCTCATCCCAGTAAGCTCTGTAGCACATGTGGCAACTGCATAACACTATGGTACAAATCACTAGTTAGGTAGGGGTTCTACTCTCACATCTGGTAAGAATGTGTGTCTGTTTGTAGGACAAAGTGTTTTGATAGGTTTAACACCACTGCACTACTTTGTCAGTCCTACTATGCCATTCCCTTTATAAGTTCACAAGTGTGTAGTAGGTAATGGCCCAGGACCCTTAACAAGCCTTGCACATAGAAGGGCCCTGCCATTGTGCCACCCATGTTACGTCCCAGTGTCTGTATCATGTATAGCCACTGCAGTGATTCTTGGGTTGAACTGTCTATTACCCATCCACTCATGAAGAATTCTCTGGAACAGGGTCAGCTAGGTGCTCTGCATGACATGTATGGGAAGTGTATTCCAGGGCATGTGCACTCTCTTGGTGAGGGACCTGTCCCACCAGCATGTTGTGGTGATTGCAGTACTGAGGTAGAGGTCTCTACAGTGTGTGGTGTGTATGGATTTATATGTAGCATTCCTAAACCAGCTGGGTCAGACATGGCTTTGTAAGTCAAGCACAGATAGCTGCTAATTAGGTGATATGACACAGAGAATAGCTTTGATCTTCTGAGTCTGTCTGTGTAGGATGTGTGTTTAATGCCTAGGAGCCTCTTTGTGAGGTGCTTCTGTAGCTTCTCCAGCTGTAGCAGGTGTCTAGTGAGGTACAGTGGCAATGTGGTGCTTGAAGGAGAAGTTGTTGTCAACCTGTGTACCCAGATCTCTTATAATGCCTACAGTGTTCACTGAGTTCCCACTGATATGGAACTTACTGGGAGCTGAGTGTCTTACTAAAGGGGATTAAGCTTCTGGCCATGGTTTCCACACCACCCATTGGTCTCAGTGAGGCCTTTCTGTAGGATGTCTGCATCACTTGTGGAGTTCATGATAACTCCCAGCTTGCAGTCCTCTCTGAACTTGATCAACCAGAGTTCCTCTGTGTTGATCTGGATTCCTGAGAATTAGATGCTGGACAGGAAACTATCCAGTACTGATCCCTGTGGGTCTCCACTCATGACTGATTGCCAGTCTCACTTGGAGTTTGCAACCATCACACTCTGTGTTCTGTGAACCAATTTGCAAAGTACCCGCTGGTATAGGGGCTAATGCCTAGTTTGTTGGGATTACCAATAATCCATGACTGAGGAATAGCATCAGAAGCCTTGGCCAGACTGAGGTAGTTTGTATGCAGTGCCTTACTGTCATACACAGCCCTGGCGACTCATTGAAAAATGTCAACCAGGTTGAGCAGGCATGATTTGCCATTCACAAAGCCAAACTGTGTGGGCTCCAGAGTCAGGGGATCACCCATATCTTGGTCAATCAGGTCCCTGATTATGTGCCCATACATGTACATAGTAGACTTATCAGGCAAAGGGCTCAATAATCCCCAGGTTCTGTAGATGCTACCCCTTTATGGAGAGGGATGATTGTAGCAGTGTACCATTTTGGAAGGACAAAGCCTAAGGTGAGGCTGTGACTGACTAGGGCATACAGATGTGGTGCCAGGTCTCTTTGTATGTAATGTAGAACACAACCACGGATATGTTGGGGTCCCACTGAAGCTGTATCCTTGCCTGTGGACAATGCAGGTCTAACCACGCCTGCAGTAATGCTGGGTGCCTGGCATTCATCTGCCATTGTGATTGTCTCCTTTGGGGTGAGAGAGGGGTAAAGCTGGCACCGAATGTGTTTGCAAGACTGTGGACAATATCTGTTGTGTCAGGATAGACATCAGCAGTGTGCAGTACTTCTCAGCATTTGTGGCTATTGCTGTAGAGGTTGTTGATATAACTATCAAAGGCTTTTGTGATTATTGTCAGTGTCTGCTGCAAATCTGCCTTCATAGCTGCTTGTAGGTGATTCCATGAGGGATCTCAAGTTGTGTTTGAGGCTAATAAGGGGGTTCAACAGTCTTGGGACACCACCATTTTCTGCAGTAGTGTCCTCCTTCTGTTGTACACTTTAGTAATGCAGGGGACCATCGCAATGGCTTCCAGTGTTTGGATGACAGTGCATATGTTTGTGCATTGCATATGTGTATGATGTGACAGTCATGCAGCTATTTTCCATTGGCAAGGATGCAGTGAAGTCATCCACCCCTGTTTTTATGAATGCAATGCCAGCATTGGAGAGGTTTTGCAAGTTGGTTACCTTTGTTGGGGGTGTGGGTGAGATGTTGAGCTCCATGTTGATTATATCATGTTTGGATCTGACCATGTAGGGACTGACAACTGTGGATGGGCAATAGTCCCATATGTAAGTAATCAACACAGGTCAATGCTGTTGCTTCCTCTATTTTGGGTCAGCATGAGCTGGTCCAGGACAGTGAAACTGATGAATTCCATGAAGTGTTGGGCCAGTCTACTGGTGATTGACTACTTTCCCCAGGTGATGGAGGGGTAGTTGAAGTCTCCTACTATGTCAGTTATGGGTTGGACTTTCATAGATGCCAGGGTGTTGAGGAATGTGCATCATCAGCCTAGGGACATAGCTGGGGACCAATAGCAGACTATGGTGTGGATTGCACGATTCCCCAAATTCAGTTTTACCAGAAGTACCTCCAATGCATTATGCTGAGATACTATTCTGGAGGTGTGCATATCCATTATGAATATGGAGACAACACCAACTGTGGAGGTATGGTCCATGTTTTGGCACTGACAGCTGTGGAATGTGTCATGGCCTGTTAGTGCAGGGCTGCTGTTTGCTGCTGTGAACCACCTCTCCGTTACAGCACAAATGTCAATGTCTTCTACTCTGAGGAGTTCTTTGAGTGACTGCATCTTGACAGTTAGATGTCTACTGTTGAGCAGCATGACCCTCAGATTGCATATATGTCTGGGTGTTATGGTGGCAATTTGATTTGGAACACTGCCTGATAGGGCACTATAGGGGTGACAAGACACTTACCCTGTGCATAGAAACCCAGGGCTGACAGATTAAGGACATCTCTGGTAAGCCAGTGAGGTCTGTCAATCATGTTATCCCAAGTAGAGAGATACTGGATCACCTGAGAATGGCACACAACATGTAAGCCAATGTTACAGTCAATTATCTGTTGATTGTACTGCAACATAATTCTGGGTGATGGCAGTATACTGCTCATGGCTACTGTCACACCTGCCTGGACCACATAATCAGAGTGTTCAACTATGTCTCTTGTCATGTAGCCCAGGGAGGTGTGTCTCAGGTCATTCACACCCAAAAGGATGATGACAGAGTGCTACTTGTAGCTGTTGTGTAGTGGCCTGACTGGGTGTGTCATGTGTTGGATGCTGGCATATGCTAAACAGTTGGCTGTTACCTCCTCCATAATCAACATAATGAGTGGGACATCTGTGTGCCACACTACTGAGTCACCCATGATCACTATAGTGTGCAAAGTGGTAAGCCTTAGGAGCTTAGGTTGAGGGGCATACTGTGTAGGTGACATATCTGTCCTTTGGCATGTTCTATGTTGTGGTGTCTGAGTGGGTGTCTGTCTTGCTGGTCTGTGTTGTTTCTGTAAATGTCCATTGAGTGTCTCTGTGAAAGAGGGTGTGTCAGGGCTGTCATAGTGGGTGTTGTGGTGAGCTATGTGGGCCACATGGTGTGGTGCAGGTGTTGATCTCATCCTTGTGACCAGCTGTCCCAGTCTTTGCTGGAGAGTGCATATTTCCACATTTGGTGATATAGGGGTAACTCCTACTGGTCTGAGTGTTTGCAGTTTAGAGGAGAGCGTTGTCTGTGTACATGAGTCAGTTGCAGCAATACCTCAGAATGGACAAGTGTACCAGGTTAATGGGTGACAGCACAGAAAACCGCACTTCAATCATGCCAGGAAGGGTGATCATAAGTAGTAGGTACTGGGGCAAATTCCATGATGAAAGAGTACTGCTGATGGCTCCCAGATGTGATACACTTATTGATACAATAACCTGTGGAAGTGCAAAGCTATAATGCTAGTCAGCTATTTGAAGTGCAAGACAGAAAGAACTAGCAAGATGTATGGGAGAAACTGAAGACAGACTTCCTGCGACCTGTAATACTTTACCTCAGCTGTGCAGTTATCAGCACCTTTGGCCAAGTGTAGGTCCAATAACCTCTGTAACATGTGCAGTAACTGTGTAACACTGTAGTACAAATAACTGGATAGGCTGGGGTTCTAACTGTAATGCTGACAAGTCTGCGTGTGTGTGAGAATGATGTATTGTGTGGGTTATCCCATTTTGACTTGTGTACCACCCTTTACACTTCCCCTCACTCCAATTTAGTAGTCCTGTTGATGTTATTCACCTTAGAAGTCCCTATGAACTGGGTGAAATTGTATAAGTTCCGTGGTGCATCTGACAACTGAGTAACACTATAGTAGACATAACTAGATAGGCATGAGTTCTCATCTCAGTACAACAAGTGTGTGTGCATGAGTCAGATACTGTGTGGCTTATACCATTTTGATTTGTGTACCACCCATTACACTTCCCCCACACTACTGTATTAGTGCTGTTGTCATTCACCTTAGAAGTACCTTGGAAAATGGGAAACTGTGTAAGCTGTGTGGTGCATCTGATAACTGCATAATACCATAATACAAATACCTAGATAGGTAGGAGGTTTAATCTCAATACTGGCAACTGTGTGTGCTTGTGTGAGAATCATGCACTATGAAGGTTATACCATTTTGAGTTGTGTGCCACCATACTCATCCTAATTTAGTAGTCCTGTTGATGTCATTCACCTTACAAATACCTTTGGATGAGGTGAAATTATGAAAGCTCCATGGCACGTCTGATAACTGTGTAACACTATAGTAGACATAAATAGATTGGTAGGAGTTCTAATCCCAATACTGGTGATGTGTGTGTGTGTGTGTGTGTGTGTGTGTGTGTGTGTGTGTGTGTGTGTGTGTGTGTGTGTGTGTGTGTGTGTGTGTGTGTGTGTGTGTGTGTGTGAATCATATCTTGTGTGGCTGATACCATTCTGATATGGGTACCATACATGGCAGGTGACCACCTCCTGATGCCATTACTTTATATAGTGTGGTAATGGCATCTGCCTCACATGCAGCATGTGAAACCATTGTACTGGCCATACCAGTCCTCTGTACAGATGTGTCTGGAACATCCAGATGTTTGGAACCTATTAGTGCTCTGTCTGCCTTAATGCCCATGTATGTGATATAGTTACCAAATAGGCCACAGTAAGTGCACTGACAGATATGGCAGCATCAGGTATCATACCTGACTGAAACAGCATACTGATACAATGTCTGCTACCCTCACATTTGACCAGGCTGGTAGGTGCAATACATGAGTCCAGATGCTTGGTTTTACAAATGAATTGCTCATGTCATGGGCCACATTAAATGTTGGGAAAGGTATGGACTGACATATTGTGGTCTCAATCAGTATATATCAGAAACAAATGACATCTTAACAGGTGTGTGCATACATTTTACATCCACTGTATAGCAGTAATGTTTCACACATGTCCCTACCTTAGTCAGTTTGTCCAACACATTTTACTGGTGTCTGTCCAGAAATCTTGCATTGACAGGTTGTGAGGTATGCTACAGGAATGTTGCATTCTCTTCAGATAGGCCCCTGTAGTAACCACTGTGATGCAATACAATTAACCCCACCACAAGTGAAATTGCACATAAAGCAACATGATTATTAGTCATAGTTGAGTGCATGGTAACGTGCATGCCCTCCACATGCCTGGAGTCTGCCAAAGCACAACTGAACAATTCCATACTCACCAGCTTCAGGCTGCTATCCCATATGCAGACCGCTGTGTCCTCTGTACTTGTGGAAGAGAGGTATTGTCAGCAGACTCACATGCACCCTTGTTAAAGGATGGATGCAGCATGTCTGCACATTTACAGTACAACACCCAATACTACACAATTTGCTGTCCTTCACCATAGATTTTCACTTCTGTGCATTAGAAATTCCCATCCACAAATGCAATCTGACCTGGCACATGCATGTAGATACTGTACAGATACAAATATGTCTCATACAGTAGTCTACTAATCCCCACTGGGACCTTACCTGCACGCTCCTTGTCCATTGTGTGGATGCCACCCTTCTCCAGCAAGTGGGGCTTTGTAGCCTGGTGTTGCGCTGTGATGGGTGGCCTAAGCTTGGCAAGGAGTTTCTCATTTAGTGTCAGTGGAGGCTACATGGCTGGGCCCCCACCTGTGGTTGTGGTGTTTCTGGCCACGGCAGAAGCCCTTTGCTAGGCATGGCATATGAGGTTGGTAGCATGATGCTGCACCTGGTCATATGTACATGTGTGCAGGCCCACCTAATTTACCCTGTGGACAGGGTCATCCCACAGGGTGGTCTTCTCCTGCAGATGTTGCTAGCTTCGGCCAAACAGTACTATGTGGTTCTGTATTATGGCTTCCATTATCAGGTTGCATTCCACTGGTGAAAAGGTCTCCCACCGGTGATGTGACATTGCACCTGGTAGACACTAACAGGGAAACACATCACAGGATTTGGCAACAGTATGTCCAGTACCTGCACATGTACTTTGAATACCAGTAGCAAGCACTCACAACCATACCAGTAGCCACCACTCACAACCACACCATAATCCTGTAATCTATAAGCACAATATCAGCTTGCATTGCACTCCTGGTCCTGATGAGTCATATTGCCCGCAGTGAGGGCAAGTTGTTTGCATAATCCTGTACTCCTCATTCAGGTCTGAGTAAAAGGATGACATTAGCCATCTTCCATGCAGATGATGTGTGGATGGTGCTGCAGCTTGGTGTGACTACAGTGTGCAATGCAGCTGGGAACACATGCCTGAGTTCATTTAGGATGCAGACAGGGATGATATGTCATCCCATGGATACTTACATTTGTTGCATTTCAGTAGACAATATGTACATGCTCATTGGTGATGAGGGGAGGGGTGTGGGTGCAGTACATATCCACCTATAGTGATGCTGAGCCGGGGGGGATGTTTTCCCTAACCCTATCTGCATTAGGTTGCCTGTAGCTATGTTGTGTGTGTATGTGATCTGATTAGCCACCACTACAGGTTGGATTTGTATGTTGCCTCGTAATTGTCTCTGGTGGATGTCTCCAATTTGTACTCAAAGCTGGCCTTATAATAATCCACCTGTGATCTTATATGCTTGTTCAGACAATGGCTGACTTGATGCCAGGTTGGTTCCTGCCCCTACCTTGCCCTGTACAGCACTATAGGGACCAAGTCAGTGGTTTGTGTAATACTGCTGTCCAGCAGAGGGGATTACTCTATGTTAGTGGAGGCAGGTATGACAAGTAAGGTATTGCTGAGTCCATACAGCCATGTAGGTATTCAATCAGTTGTTTGTAGTGGGAATGGCCACAAAATCATAACACAGTTGGACATCTCTCCAATTTAGTAATGATAATCATGCTTATTGTACTAACCATGGCTGTGTCAGGGCAATGCAACAACCAGTAGCTGTATAAATGTCACTCTTCTGGGTGCACAGTAACTAAGATTACACATGTGTACAACATGTAGAGCTGTTTTAACTGACATTTTGCTTCCCATGTCTGTTTTCATGAGGTGGACACATACACCTACTCATACTGACATGTACATAGCTAATATCTCATATACACATTTGTTCTATGTCAGTATGGGACACTAAATTGACACTCTTGCTGTGCAGTCATCCCTCTCAAACTGTTACAGCAGGACATCTGTAGGATGCCATGCATACATGGGTGCAATGAGGCAAAATCAGTGACAGTGTCTCAATATGACTGTAACATACTTGAGTCATTCAATAGCACAGTAGCCTTTGCACTGACAGGGATCTCCTGGAGGATGCCCAACAGTCATATGGTAGGAAGAGAGAGGAAAGGCTAGGACGGTGGTATTGATGGTAAAAATTGTTAATGTTGGCAGTATGAATAGTATAGGGACCTGGCTAGCTGATATGATGGTCAGGGGATGGTTGATATATTGTGACTGTGCAAGAGACCTCATGGAAGGAGATTATGGCTAGGTGTATGGTAGGCAGGTCACAATTGTACTATCAAGGTGTGGACTGGAGATAGAAGGGGGTAGGGATTCTGCTGAAGGAACAGTATGCCAAGAGTATTTTTGGAGGATGACATAAGTGTCTGATAGAGTGATGTTTCTGAAGCTGTAAGCTGATGGTGTAATAATGACTGTTTAGTGCATATGCTATCCAAGTTGGTTGTGCAATGGATGAGAAAGAGAAATGTGACACCAGTTGGATGACATGGTGATGGGTCTATATTATATGCTTGAAGTTTTAAAACTTTGATGCTGATATGATCTACGCCATATGAGAGAAGTTTTAAAACATCGAACATGTAATAAAAATAAACACCCAATTGTGAAGGCACCCTGGACACGAAGACCTGTGCAAAACTCTTTATTCACAAACTCCACAGGTTTAGCACTTACATCCAGCTACTGTTGGACTTCTTCAGAACAATAATCATTACCAACTCAACCTTTTTATACCCCTCCCCCATTAAACAATAAAACAATTAAAACTGACTGATGAATTAAAAACACATTGTCATTAACTAAAAATTAATTGGTATGTATGCTGTTTCATCAACAAGCCTAACCATTTGTTAAACACATCAACTACCTATTTAAAATTCTAACACAGACTTTATAAAAACAGCAATAATTGCCAAAACATTGCTAACGATTTGTCAAAAAGTTAAATAAATTACCTCATACACTAATAGTATATATATTAACCTAAAATATGTTTTAGTTTAAGTATGGCTGCTATGCTAATACTGTCATTGATACCAGGAAAAATGGTGGCATCCAACCTTAATTGCCACCTTAATTCACAAATGTCTAAATCCGGGTCTAAGACCCTACACTGCCTGTCCTTCACTAACTGTTGTAACACCACAAATGTAAACTTATAGCATGGATTTTTAATAATGTGACTAGCTAGGGCATTGGTAGACCTCATATTCTTAATGTCAGCATTGTGCTCCCTAATTCCATCCTTAAATTACCTGTTGATCTTACCAATGTAAAAGACAGGACAATGTTCACATTGGCCATATAAATTAAAGTTCTGCTGTTGCAATTAAAATGTCCATAAAAATAAAAAAATTCTCCCATTAATACATGCACTTCCACCTGTCTCAAAGATGTATGCACATACATTACATCTACCACATTTAAAATTGCCAGGTGCTCTACTGTTTTAGTGTAAATCAATATGGGCCCCCATTTCCAAGATCTACTTAAAACATCTGTCCCTTCTAAAGACAATCCTAGGGGGTCCCCCTACCATATCCATAAGGGAGCTATTGGCAAATAACATTCTCCAATTTTTTAGGATGATGTGAGCCACCCATTCAGCATCCTGGTTGAAAGTGGCGATGAATAATAAGTCATTCCTCATTTTCCTTCTTGTATCAACCTGATAATTCCTTGGCATACTAGAACTGACACCATTGTCAAAATTGTAATATCTCTAAATATGGGTCTGTAAACACCCCCCCCCCCGCTCTTATATGTCGAACCCCCTCTGCCAACATTTTGCAAAGAGCCTCAGGATAACCTCTTTTGACAAATAATTTTGTCATGAACTCGAGCTCCAATGAAAAATCTTGGTCCACGTTTATCATTCTGGCAGCCCTTACAAATTGTCCTTTGACAATAGACTTTTTCTGAAGGGAGGGGTGCCAGCTACCAAATTACAAATATGAACTGGAAAATGGGTGATTTCTAAAGATGTTAGATCTCAAGGTATTAGTGTTATTATCAGTAGTTAAATTAACGTCCCATTATGACATGTTAACCTTACTATACTCATGGGTAAATTTAAAAAACTCAACTGTGTGACTGATATACTGTAAAATGTTTCCCAAAATCTCTTCATCTCCATCTCACACAATAAAAATATCATCTAAAAATCTAGTATAATGTTTTATATGTGCCCAATATTTGCTGGAAAAAAATATATTCTTGCTCCTAGTGGAACATCACAAAATTACCATATATGGGGGCACAAGCCGCTCCCATAGCTACACCAGTCACCTGCTTGTAATATTGTCCTTCAAAGTGTAGGAAATTGTGGTTTAACACTGCCTACATCAATGTGGTGAGAACATTGACTTCATCCTGATCAAAAAGTTTGGTCTTGGCCAATTGTATCCTCAGCTATTCTATCCCAATGCCATGGGGTATTAATGAGAATAAGTTACATACATCTATAGTAACTAAATGATATTCTTAGTTGTAATGATTCCATTAAGATGTTATAGAAATTGGTAAGAATCCTTAGTTATATAGGAAAAGGCTCCCAACCCTTTTGCAAATGATGATCTAGGTATTTACTTATAAAGCAAAGCTTAGCCCTTTTAGCATCCACAGTAGGCCTGAATTGCAAAAAATCAATGCCCATGAGGATTTTAGGGATACCAAAAAATGTTTGGTAGAACTGGGTAGTCATTTTTAAGTAGTGGTAATCATTTTCACTAATTTGCCCATGAAACAACATATCTTCTATCAAAAGATCTATTTTTCTGTAGGCTATGTGTATTTCATTAAGGTTGCTTTCACAATAAGCATCTTCGGTTAGCAATGAAGTCATGTTGTCAGAATAATCAATTCTGTCAAGAATTACAACTCCACTACTCCTATTTGGCTTCATTATCAAGAAAGTGGTATCCATGGCCGTTCCAACAATAAATCCTTCTCCTCAGGTAACAAGTTACTTGATAATTTATGTGGTCATTTTCTATAACCATCCCTTATGTCTATTTCACAGACCTTCTCATATGTCCCTATAGTTCCATTCAAGGGGGGGTTAAAATAACTGGGGTTCTTCAACACCTTGCCTTTTTCCTCATAATTTCCCCCATTAAACCATGCCTTTATATTAATTTTCCGTGTAAAATGTTTCAAGTCTATTAAAATATTTGACAAATTGCCCCGCCTACATGGCACAATGGTGAATCCCTTTGCTAACAAATCGGTATGTACTATATTAATGCAATTTTTGAATAATTATAGACTTTGTAATTGCCCACTGATTTGATTATAATATTAGGGCCATTACTATCACATATGCCGTTGGTTCCAGCCATAACATCAAGTAAAATGCTAAAGTCAATCTGTCCATTATCCCAAGTGAAATCCATATTCGTCTTACAGGTAAACTCATTTGGATCATCCAGAATTAAAGGCCCACTAACATGGGGACTCAACAATGTCCTGCATATTACAGTTCAAGTCCCAGACTGAATAAAGGCTCAAATTGCTGTCAAGAGGTACTTCCTTATGGTCAAAGCCGCTTTCACAACGAGTAACAGCTAATTGGCTAAAGTTACCCTGCCCATTGCCATCACAAGCTCCTCTACTGTCATTTAACACACAAATAGAATGAATACTCAAACCGCTCACAGAATGTACATCATTGTCTTCAAAGATACTGTTGATGTCACCTTCAATTTTACCAAAAACAGTTTAGCCCAAGCTGTATTGTCTGGTAACATTGTGCCTGTCAGTGGAATCATAAGTAGAAAATAAACTTGAATCAGTTAAAACGTTGTTAAATTTGGGTGTAGGTTCACACATTACTTTCACCTTTTCACCTCACTCAATTTGTCTGTTGTTACTAATTCTATCGTAGTTTCCACAGTATTTAATAACACTAAACACATCAAAATTCATATTTTCACACATAGTCGACAGTTTCAGCCAAGCCCCCTCTCTTTTCCCAAGTCGTTACATACATCATGGCAGCTAATGTTGTGTCAACTGACTTCATGTAAAGGGGAAGCAGTTAATCTGGTAGCTACATTAAAAAATGCATCTGAATCAGTATACACACTTACTTGTTTTGCGACCTCATAACAGAGGTTTCTAAAACTGATTCCGATAGTACCTCTGGTTTCTCCATTTTCTTGGCCTGGCTCCTTGCTCGCTGTATCTCTGCTCCATGCTACCACTGCTCGTATTCTTTTCATCCCTGTTTCTCAACCGCTCCGATCATCTCAGGCCCTCCTCTAAAGAGAACTCGGATTGACTTGCCTGATATGTCCTCGGTTGATGCGTCACTTCCTGGCCACTACCAACCTTCTGATTGATGGAAGTTTCCTGGTTGCTGTGGTTACCAACCAATAATAGGTAAACCTTATTTCTGGTATACTCAAGTGTGTCCCTCTTCAATTTGTTAATTTTTCTCTAAAATATATTATTACAACTAGTTTCTATACTTGTTAGTATGTTGTGGAAGTTGGTTTGATAATTCTCAAACAACAAATCTTTAGTAATTATATCGTTCTCCTTTTCCATTTCCTCCACAAGCTGGTTAATTCTGTAACTGTTGTATTTAATCATAATTTTGATTAAATCTATACCAGTCCGATCAAACAGTTGATGAACTTCATCCATCATCTCTTCATTGTGCTCTATGCCATTCGGGTACTTCCAACATCGTAGACCCCTTGCACTTGCCCCAACTCAATGTTCCCTTCCAAATATCTATTCTTGATTTGGTTTCCTCAAACCAAAAAGTCTTTTCTCAAATGACTTTATCCAGTCCATTAGGGACTGCAGCCCACCAGTCTACTGACAATTCCCACTACCTGGGTTCATACGAAAGTCATACTTGTTGCTTCTCCAGTCTCCAGCTAAATTTATTGTCACAGAGTCATGGACCCCAGCACCATCACGGGACCCATTACTGACATTATTGGTTAAATCATTTGATATACCAATAGCATGTGACTCAGAATGATTGTTTGAATTACTTGGGAAATGTTGAGTAAGCTGAGTAGGCTGAGGTAAAGGTATACCCAAGCTGTCAAATGGGTTACTAGTCTTCTCATTCTGTTAGGCAGTTCGAGTCTTAATCTTAGCCGTATGCTCTGCCAGTTGTTCTTTAATTTGTTGAAGCAATTTCACAATCTTGTTATTAGAGCCCACAGCCTCCATACTCCAGAAAGCCTCTCCACACTCCAAACTTGTCAACCAAGGAACTAAAACTCACAATTATGAATGCACCCTGGACACGGAGACTTGTGCAAAACTCTTTATTCACAAACTCCACAGGTTTAGCGCTTTCATCCAGCTACTGTTGGACTTCTTCAGAACAATAATAATTACCAACTCAACCTTTTTATACCCCTCCCCCATTAAACAATCAAACAATTAAAACTGACTGATAAATTAAAAATACATTGGGCAGGATTCATGAAGGCTTGCACGGAGTCTAAGAGTAGTGTAAGACTCCATGCAGCCTTTGAGATCCAGGAACAGCCCTAAAGTCCGTGTAAGAGACCAGCTAAAACATCTCATACACGGAGTGGGCGTGGATATGCTAATCACCTCACTTGCAGCCAAATAGCATGCAAATTAGGTAGATTAGCGATCCAGGAAGCCCAAAGCAGCCCGTGTAAGAGCCGTTTTAGCTGCAGAAATGTACTCAGTTGACAACTGAGTACATTTCTGCAAAAACCACAATGGAGCCATGTCAGCTCCAAATAAAGGGTGCATATGTGTCAGGCAGCATGCCAATGGCCAAATATGTGGCCATTGGCAAGGTACCCCGATGCAAATCTGAGAAATATTTTTTTTTTTCGGCGATCGCCGGTGTTTAAACGCAGCTCAGCCCCGCACAAACGGGCTGCGCTGTATAAAACATAAAAATAAAGGTTATAAACCCACAAATGTGTGTTTTATGCAATACATGAGTTTACAATGCAGGGACCAGCAGACGAAAAACAACATGGCCACCGTTTAGTGGTTGCTAAGGGGGGAAGCTAAGTCTAAGACATGTAACTAAGCATTAGTAGGCAATCTGATGCAAATGTGTGTTAGGATACTGAATTCCACTGTCACATAGCAAATGAGCACATTCTGAGTAGTGTAAGAGTTACATAAGGGGGAGGAACAGAGTAGGAGATAGGTGACATCACAGGGGGGAATGGCAGAAAGAAATGCAGTTCATTGGAGTTCAGTGTTACATGACAGATGTCAGACACATATCATGGAAAGAGGAGTGCCACAACATAAGCATGGAAAAGTCAAGAAATGGAAGGTGTACACTGTTGCCTACACCAAAGTTTCTTGCTGGGTGTGCATGCGCACCATGAAGCGCGAGTAGGACAGTATGCGCGCGTGTAAGGCAGACTGAACATGTGGGAGTATGTTGGTAGATGTTTAACACTGTTTGCACTGGTGTGCGTGTGTGTAGGGCAGACTGAGCATGTGGGAGCCTGTTGGCAGACTTGTAACACTGTTTGCGCGGGTGTGCGCACGTTTTAACCTGAATAAGCAGATTCTGAAACGTGTAAGCATGTGTGCGCGTGTGTAAGCCACTGTGAGCGTGTTTCTGCTGCTATGCACACTGCTCCCTCCTGAGGAAACAGAAAGGAAAAAGGAAGCAACAGAATTTGTAGGAAGCTAGCAGGGAAAACTGCTGGAGCTAGCAGGTGAAAACAATTAGAAGCAGGCAATTACACAGGCAGAATAGTAGCCCAGCCCAGCACTTAAAACTCTGGAAACAGCAGTGCAGGATGTTTCTCTCAGGAGACATTGCAAGACAGATGTAAGCTATTAGAAGTGAAAACTGAAAAAGCTGAACTCAGAGCAGAAATGTTAGGGGCTGCCATAGCTGTCATAATGAGACATAGGTGATTTGCTGAGGGTGGTGACAATGTGGATGGTGCCAGACAACCCACAGTGAGGAGACGGAAAAGAGTGTACAGGCCCAGGGTCACCTCCCATGGGTTACATGAGCTGGAAATAGTAGAGCGCTATAGAGTGGACAGAGACCTCCTGCAGCAAATAGTTGAGCTGTGCAGGCCACGCCTCACACACAGAACCAACAGAGGGGAACCCATCCCAGTGGAAACCAAGGTATGTGTTGGCCTAAGAATACTAGCAACAGGTACCTTCCAGAGACCAACTGGTGATATGATGGGGATATCACAGGCATCAGCCTCCAGGGTACTGCACCAGTTCCTGGATGCCATGTCAGCACATGTCGGTGATCATGTATATTTCCCCAATGCCCGTGAGGTATTGGCCAGCAATATGCGTCTCTTCCAGCAAATAGCAGAATACCCTGAGGTAGTGGGTGCAATAGACTGCACGCACATATGCATCAAAGCACCAGCCGGTGAGCGGGGTAGGGCCTACATTAATCGCAAGGGCTTCCCCTCCATCAACTGCCAGGTCATGTGTGATGCCCAGGGCATAATAATGAATGTGTGTGCTGGCTGCCCTGGGAGCTACCATGATTCCCACATCTGGCATTTGACGCAGCTGTACCAGACATTTGCCAATGGGGACATCCCACACGGACACCTAGTGGGGGGTGTAGGTTATGCACTGGAGCTGTGGCTGATGACACCCATCAGAAACGCACACACACCTGAACAGGAACACCATAATGAGGCACACGCACAAACACGTAATGTAATAGAGCATGTGTTTGGGCTGCTCAAGTCACGGTTCCGGTGTCTGGACACATCTGGTGGAGCATTGCAGTACACACCAACTACATGTACCCAGATTGTCATGGTATGTGCTATGCTACATAATATGATCTTGTGAAAACACCTGCAGCAGGACCAGCATAGGGCTGGGCCAAACAGCCCCCCACCATTGCCAAGGCCATCACAGGCAGAGCATGACTCAGAGGAGGAACAACCTGAGCCTCCCCCAGTAGGCAGAAGGAGGTGTGCCCAGTATGCCCTGGCCTTGGCAAAGAGGCAACGCATAGCACATACACTGGCTCAGTAGGAACCCTGGGAATGATAACCCCTCTGACTCACTCAAATAATAACAGGGATGCCTAAAACTACATGACCTGCTCACAAACATGTACAGGGAGTATAATATGTGCATCCGACAGAGGCAGCCCTGCAGCACCACCTGAGGCATGAATGCCATGTGTTAAGTACTGTAACACTATGTACTATATGCACACCTGAGGACCGTGACTAACATCCTACCCTCACCAAGCATCATGCCACAATATGAAAATGAGATGATCAATTGCAATAATTGGCTGAAGTATTGCAGTTAGTCAAAGGGGATACAATGTGTGCCAGCCTGGGATGACATGCTGAGCATGACATGATGCTCCACCTGCTAGGACTGGCGTGCACCTATCAGTGCAGGCCATATGGATACTGGCAAAGGCTTTTGTTACCCACAGCATGCCCTGAATAGGTAAGGCTCAAAACACAAACCTACCTCCATAGGTATCAGAAGGGATAAGAACCTAGATGTAATGCTACCCAATGCCAGAAGTCTAAACAGCAAGATGCATGCAGTCTAAACTCACCCAGTATGGAGAATGTTGATATCTGTGCTGTAACAGAAAACTGGGTCAAGGCTCACAACAGCACCCTAACACTACCAGGTTACACCTCATACTGTGCTGTACAACCTCAAAACATGGAACAAGCTACAAAAGGAGGGTGACTAGCAATAATTGTCAAGGATAACCACATCCCATGTTGGTACCACAACAAGAAGCAGCATGGACTAGCCATGGTCAAGTAACAGTGGCTAAAACTGCCTCCCAGTTTATAGCCTGCTACAGACTACCATCACAACACCAGGAACTGCACCTGGCCTATGTTGGAATACATGAATATATCAAGTCCTCCAAACCACATTATATTGGGTGACTGAAAATACCCAGACATAGACTGGGAGCATTATACTAGCTCCAACACTGTAGGACAAAATTTCATAGAATCCATAAACCAAAATGCCCAGGAACAACGTACCACTCCCACAAGAGGGGTAAGCATAATGGATGTGATAATCAGCAACATGGGTACTGGATGGCAAGATGAGAGGTGTATTGCTCACTGGTAAGACCAGACCATAGAGTAATCACACTGGATATACACATCCTGACCAAAGTCCCTGGCCAGAATACCACAGTGAAAAACATGTGTAAAGCAAAAGTTGCACTCCTCCAAACTGATGTGGAATCCATTAAAGGCCCTGTGCAGGTGCAAAATATGGGCCACACCTCAGAACCTGTTATACAGGCATTCCGTGAACACTGCCAGGAATGCTTGGATTATGCAATCCTAAATTAAAACAAGACACAATGCCATACACACAGGCATCTGGCATGGTGGACTCCAGCCATTACCAAACCATGCAAGAGAATGAGGAAGCTACTACATGATAGAGCAAACATAAAAAAAGAAGTAATCACTGATCAGTAGTATGGCAATAAAATATGTCCACACATACAATCCACTAAGGCCAGCTACAAGTTGAATCTGTGAATCTTGAGGCAATGTTACACCTGCCCCAAGTACACAGACAACCCTCAACCTCCCGCAAGAAATACAAATATATGTGAGAGATGCAACCATTTATCCAAACTGGAGGCTGAGCTCTCTCAACTCAGTACTCTCAAAACTAGTCAGGAGGAGAAGGTAACCACACACACCACAAACCCAGTCCCACATAGACCTATGACAACTGCAAATCAAAGACATAAACACAGAAAAACATTCCCGGAGGGCCGAATTACAAACACACCACACCAACAGAGGCCTCCAAAGCAGACACCCAATCAAACAACCTCCAAACATAGCACATGCAACACATAGTACACAAAGCTGGTGTGCCAAACAGTCACAGGCCAGAAGGAGAAACAACATGCCTGATACAGTTGTAATAGGTGACTCCATAGTGAGACATGCTGCTGTCCCGCACACCAGACTGAACAAGGGAAATGGTACAATAAGCTGCCTGTAGGCTGCTACAATGCGCCACATAACACAGGTATGCAGGTCACTCCAAAGCAAGTAGAAATTTGATGCGGTCATAGTCCATGCTGGTGTGAATGACCTGAGATGTATCTCCCCGGACTACATGTAAAGAGACATAGATGAGCTCTCCGATTATGTAGTCCAGGCCGCTATGACACTGACCGTTTGCAGCATCCTACCCTCACCAAGAATGATGCCACAGTACAAACAATGAATGATCAGTTATAACAAGTGGCACAATTACTGGTGTCATTCCGAGGGGATCCAATGTCTATCTGCTTGGGATGTCATGCTTGACAAGCCACACAGCTGTTCCAGGGATGGCTTGCACCTGTTACCCCTGGGCGTCTGGATACTGGATAAGGCTTTTGCCACCTCCATAGAGCCTTTTGTAGGCAAGGCTGAAAAGACTAACGCACCACCCTAGAAAACATAAGTGGAAAGAAACATAAGGGTAATGCTGACCAATGCCAGATGTGTAAACCTCAATATGCATGCTCCTGAGTCCCTCCCCAGTCTGGAGAACATCAATGTCTGTGCAGTGACAGAAACCTGCTGCAAGCCTCCTGACAGCACACCAGCATTACCAGGTTATACCACATATCATGCGTTATGGCCCCAAAACCTGGAACAAAACATAAAAGGAGAGTGAGTATCCATATTCAACACAGACAACCATACATCCAGGTAACTGACAATGTGCAAGGCATTGGAGTCCACCCATGTGCAACTAACCATAGTCAAGACTGCTGTACAGTCTGTAGCATGCTACAGACCACACTCTCACACACAGGAACCCCACCCAGCCGTCCTGAAGACACTGGACAGTATGAATGTCCCACCAAATACCAAACAAGGTACTCACAAATTACCACATAGGTGGTAAACCATTATGTATGGAAGGAGCAATCAGGGACCTAGGGACACAAGTGGACAGTAACCTGTTATGTGACACTCACATTGCCAATATGGCTAGGAAGACTGTCTATATTGGACACCGTATCATGAAAGGATTCACATCTACGTCAACAGAGGTCATTGTGCCACTATACTGTTCTCTTATCAGACCCATAATCTAGTGCAATGCCTCATTTGGGATGTACCTTACCTGACACCTGCAGCAGTTAGAAAGACCTCAAAGGTACCTCACCAAGAGGATAAAGGGTCTCAAATATATGTCATATGCTGCCTGGCTGTAGACACCCCAGCTGAATGCAGTCACATACTGCCTACACAGAGGCATTGTATGTCTGTTGTACAAGTCATGTCCAACACAGGAGTAATGGACATGCTCCACCCCAGAAAACTCAAAGCCATCGGAGCTGTGAGAGTGAGAGATGTCAACCTCAACACATAATGAAATAGGATGTGATGGAGGGACAGATACATAACCCAGAGGTTCCCCACACCCTGGAACAGAATCCCACTCCATGTTAGGCAGAGCCCCTCACTGACACTCTTCAACAGGAATCTTGCCAAGTGGATGGATGATCGTAGATTTACACTGGGGGTCTTCACTGTGTCATGTCCAGACAGAGGCACAGCAAAGCAAATCATAAATGGCCATAATATTCACATAGCAAGGGGTGGCGAAAGCCACACACACTCTGGCTAGGCTTACAAATGCCCTAGGGTGGATAGCCTAGTATGAACCTATGAACCTATGAAGATACAAATTGTACAGGACACTAAGGATAATCTCAAGGCTTCCTCAACTGATGGTAGGAACCGTGTTGGGAATTCACAGATATGCTCTGAATCACACAAATATTACAAACAACATACCAAACACACACACATATTGCCAACATACATCCTGACAGGTGCAGTGCAAACCCCCCCCCCCCGAATGCAAAATATCTATCCCAGCAGACTGCTGGCCCCTGACATTGCAGATGCGTGATGTGTTCTGGCATAATGTATGCCTGTATGTCAGCTGCAGAGGTGTCTGCCGCTCAGGCAGGATGCTATTCTTAGGCTCCATGAATGGCCCAGTGTGTTCACGTGCTTGTATTGCTGTCAGTGTAGGTCTACATCAGACTGGTATTGTAGTCACTGTAGTATTTCATGCCACCTGCCAGGTTATGCCAGTACTGGGTTCAGAGTGCTTAGTCCCCAGTTTGGCTATGTGGTTCCATCTCATACATGTGTTGTACGTCCATTTGTAGGGGAGAGGGTTGACTGTGTACATGTGGCAGCTGTGACATTGCCACATGACCCACATATTCCACAACTGTACCATAGAGGTGACTGACAACTGACCTTTGCACATGCTACCATAGTATTGTGATTGCCATGGTGATTAACAGCACATAGGGCCAATGGGGAACAAGGTACATAGGTTCATAGGTTCATAGGTTCATACTAGGCTATCTGCCCTAGGGCATTTATAAACCTAGCCAGAATGTGTTTGGCTGTCACCATCCATTGTAAATTTATCTTGCTATGCCCTTTTTCGAGGTTAGTATACTGTGCCTCTGTCTAACAGTGACACAGAAGTGATACCCGGGGTAAACCTATGATGTCCCATCCACTCATCAAGATTCCTCTTGAAGAGAGTCAATGAGGGACTCTGCCTAACCTGGACTGGGATTTTATTCCAGAGTGAAGGGAGCATCTGGGTTATGAATCTGTCCCTCCAGCATGTCCTATTTATTTCACTGCTGAGGTTCAAGTCTCTCGAGCGTGTAGCTCGATGGGATTTGGATATTCTGAGGTGCAGCATGCCCATTAATTCCGGGTTTGACATGGCTTTATACAGCAGGCACAGATTGCCTCTGAACAGGCGGTATGCCACTGAGTCGAGCTGGAGTTTCTTTAACCGGTCAGCATATGGCATCTGTTTGAGCACTTTGATCCTCTTGGTGAGGTACTTTTGGGGTCTTTCCAGTTGCTGCAGGTGTATGGTAAGGTACATCCCAACAGGGGCATTGTACTCAATTATGGGCCTGATGAGGGATGAGTAAAGAGGCACGATGTCCTCCCCTGATCTAGATGTGAATCCCTTCATGAGGAGGTGGGCTATATAAAATGTTTTTCTAACCACTTTGGCCACGTGGTTGTCAAATGAGAGATTGCTATCAACTTGGGTCCCCAAGTCCATAATTACTTCTTCTGTACTTAATGGATTACTACCTATGTGGTACTTTGTGGGCACTTTGTTTTTGCCAAAGGGGATGACTATACACTTTTTGGCATTCAGCTTGAGGCCATGGCTCTGGCACAAGTTGTCTGTTTCTATGAGGCCCTTTTGGAGGATGCTTGTGTTGGCTGGAGAGTCGATTATGGCGGCCAGTTTGCAGTCATCTGCAAATTTGGTCAGCCACAGTCCTTCCGTGTTGGCCTGTACCTCCGATAAATATATACCGAACAAGAGAGGTCCCAGGACTGAGCCTTGTGGGACACCACTTGTAACTGGTTTGGAGTCTGGCATGGCTCCAGCAATTCTAACCATGTGGGTTCTGTCCTTGAGCCAGTGTGCAATCCATCTAGTGACATAGGGGTTTTTATTTAAGCTGGTGAGCTTCTCTAGAATGCCTGAGTGGGGTATTGTATCGAAGGCTTTTGCGAGGTCCAGGTAGGCTGTGTGGACCACCTTCCCCAATGGCCTTGGTGACTGTTTCAAAGAAATCAACCAGGTTTGAGAGGCAGGATCTGCCCTTAACAAAGCCAAACTGGGTATGATCCAGTGTCTGTAGGTCCCCAATATCTTTATTTATGAGGTCCATGATGATCCTTTCCATAGCTTTGCAGACCAAGCTAGTCAGGCTTATGGGGCAATAGTGTCCAGGATCCGTTGAGGCACCACCTTTCTGTAGAGGGACAACTGTTGCTGTACGCCACTGTTTGGCCACATATCCTGTAGTAAGGCTGGGATTGAACAGTAGTTTTATGTTTGGGTGTAGCTCTTCTTGGAGTTCATGTAGGACACAGCCCGGGACACTGTCTGGTCCCATTGATGCAGTGTGTATTGCTTTGGAGAGGGCGGCTCTTACCTGAGCATCTGAGATGTCAGGGGGGCAGCACTCTGCTGGGATACATATTTGCCCTTTCGGTGTGGAGGGGGCGAGAAGTTTGTGCTGAACCTGTCAGCTAGAATGTTGGCAGTGTCTGTGGGTTTGGTGTTTCTACTGAAATTTTGGAATACCTCTGAGCATATCTGGGAATTACCACCCAGGTTCCTAACATAACTAAAGAAATCCTTGTGATGATGCTTAGTGTCCTGTGCAATTTTCTCTCGAAGCTGGCCTTAGACACTCTTATGAGTGCCCGTAGTTTTTTGCTAATACTCATCAGTGATGCCTTCCCTTTTTGGGATTTTGCTGTATCATTTAGTAGCTTCCTCCTTCTATTGTATAGTTTGTTTATGGCTGGGGTCCACCAGACAGGACGTCTGCCTTTGGAGTATTGGGTCTTGGTTTTATTTGGGATCGCATGATCCATGCATTCCTGAAGGTGTCCATAGAATGCGTTTATAGAGGAATCTGCAGTCTGGTCCATATTTTCCACAGGCCCAGGGGCTTTGTAGGTTTCCACCTCAGTTTTGAGGAGTGTGAATTTGCTTTAGAGAAGTTATTCACTGTGGTTTTCTGGGCAGGGGGTGGGGTCGGGATGTGAATATCCAGTGAGATTAGTTTATGGTCTGATCTTACCAGTGAGGGATACACTTCTGGTCTGGAGCATAGAGTCCCCATGTTGGTGATGATCAGGTCCAGTATGTTTTCCCTTCTTTTGGGAGTGGTAACAAGTTGTTCCATAGCATTTGAGTTCATATATTCTAGGAATCTTTGGGCTAGGGTGTTGGAGCTAGAGTCATGCTCCCAGTCTATGTTTGGGTAGTTGAAGTTGCCCAATATAATGGTGTTTGGAGAGACCTTCCTGTAGAGAAGAGACCTTCATATTTTCCACTGTTCTCAGGAAGGCCGAGGGCAGTTCTTGGGTTTGGGAGGGTGGTCTGTAGCAGGCTATAACCTGGAAGGCAGTTTTACCCATTGATAGTTGCACATGGATAGTCTCTGATGCTTGGTGCTTTGCCACCAACCTGGAGGTGTGGGTATCTTTGATGAATATCAATACTCCCCCTCCTTTTGTGGTTCAGTCCAAGTTTTGGGGCTGAAAAGCATGGTATGAGGTATAACCTAGTAGTGCTGGGGTGCTCTCAGTAGCCCTGAACCAGGTATCTGTTACTGCACAGATATCGATGTTCTCCATGCTAAGGAGAGTTTTGAGTGCATGCTTCTAGAGGTTTAGACTTCTGGCGTTGAGTAGCATTACTCTTAGTTTCTTATCCCTTGTGATACCTATGAAGGTGGGTTTTTCATTTGAGCCTTGCCTAACAAAGGCACTATGGGGGTAGCAAGAGCCTTTGCCAATATCCAAAAGCCCAGGGGTGACAGGTGCAAGCCGTCCCTAGCAAAGCAGGTGGTGCAACAGAAGATGAGTATGTGAGGGTGTAGTGCCTGTGATTAATTAGCAGTGGCATATATGACTGTTCACGTGGACAAATGCCAAGTAAGTCATATGCAATGTGTCACAGGCAACGTACATGTGAACAGGACAAACAGTGATGTTCTGTCAAGTGAGACATGGACATACATATAGTAAGCTATGCAGATGTCACCAGGAGTCCACAGAAGCTCTGTAACTATGCATTGCAGGTGGGATCAGTATTCCAGGGTAATTGCAAGCAAACATGCATGCAAACTAAACTACAGTAAGCAGGGCTGCATGTAGTCCATTGTACAACAAACAAGCTGTACCACTTCCAGTAGGTAACACTGCAAATATGCAGGCACTATGCACATGTACATGGAAATACACAGGTCAGATGGCTAGGGCCCAGTCTCAGTGCACACAAGTGTACAGACCGTGTACCATCAGGATGTACAATAACTGGATGGAAACCCATGTGCTCATACCTGCAGTAATACACATGTCAAATAACAGACACTGAGCCTTCACTCAGTGGTTCCATACTTAGTAGGATGTATGCTACCTGGCCTGCCTCCACAGTATCCCTGACATGTATGGGGACTCTCCCTCCTGTGACAGTTAGTTTTGTGTGTTGGGGCTGTCTAGCATGGTATGAGATGTGAGCTTGCAGTGCTAGGGTGCTCCTATGTGTCCTGTACCAGTCGTTTAGTACTGCACACATATCAACATCCTCAAACATCTGCATTGCAGAGTCCAGTGTGGGCAACATGCCACTTGCAGTTTACATGTCCATCATTGTGTATTAATACTTTCATTACCTTATCCCCTGTGCTACCTATGTATGTAGCCTTCTGTTGACATCCTTACCAGCAGTATGCCAACATGTGCAGATGATACACTATGGTACTTACCATGGGTGTAGACAACAGTACATGACAATCATACCCTTACTGCATCAGGCATGCTGTGATATACCCACAATTATTTCAGCACACAGTAGTGTTAACAACATGATACTATTACTACATGTCTATGTAGTCACCCTGTGCATCAGCAACATGTTAACCTGTACCTGCACTGATGTTACAGATTGCAGGAGGTGGCGCAGTTTCATCATATGCACAGGGTGTGAACTTGGTATGCCTGAGTCAGCCACCGATACCACCAATTGACATGTATGTGTATGTGTGTTGGTGAGGGACAGCAGTACAAGGTGCGGCAATGTTGATGCAGTGTGTGCGTGTATGCGGAAGCCCTAGGTGTTGTCAATTCGCATGTGTGTATGGATGCACACAGTTCCACCTCATGGCTGCCATATACTGGTGTTTGTGGACAGCCACAGTCTGTACCTGCCAGGTCATACAGATCAGTGTCTCTGGCCACGGACATGGTACCTGTGCCTTGCAGGGGTGCTACAGACGATATCCGGTACCAACCCAGACTGGGTACTGTCATCAGAAGCAGGTGTTCATTGACTGGACACAGATCCATGTCGAGCCTGGCCAGAGCCACGTGCACGTGGTCTCCTGGGGCAGTCTGATGACAGCACAGACTCAGCATTGCTGGGGCTGCTGCTGGCACTATGGGGGCGGCCGCGGCCCTGTTGTCATCCGCAACGACTGCCAGCTGCTGCTGTTGCTGGCATACGCCCACGTTGATGCCTCAACCATCCACCATCACCCTGGCTCATGGACATGTAGTTGTGGAACTGGTCTAATATGTCCCCACAACGTCTGTCTATGACATTGGTGAAATTACGGATGGCAGCCGCAATGTCACGCATACTGTCAGTCATGGCTGTCCGACCTGCTGTCAGCTCCCTCAGACCCTGTCTGGTGTACCGTTCCATACGTGACTGTGCCTGCATGACAGCCCGAAACATAGCTGAGGTTGTAAGACCTCTGTGGGCACGTCTGACAGGGGCAGTACGCCCAAGGATGCTCCCATGAGAACCCCTGGACATTTGTCTGTGTGGTACCATCTCAGGGCCATGCCCATGGCTGCTGTGTGAGGAGGCATGTGCCACAGATACTGCATTACCCTGGTCAATGCCCACTGTATGCTGTCCATCACCTAGGGACATTGGTGACAAAGGGTGTATTGGCAGGATAACTGTGCGCATTGATGGGGTTGACAGCTGTGTACTGTCAATCGGCTGACCAATGATTGACCCTGGCATACCTTCCTGTGCCATTACACAGATGTCATCATTATCAGTACCCATGGCACCTGCTTCAGATTCCCTGCTGCATGACACCAGAGCAGCACCAGAACCTGTGGGAGGGAAACAGGAAACACAGTTTACAATGTCTACACAATATTACCAGTGATGCACACATCCACACATGCAGAGGTCCAGACATGCACACGTGCACGCATGCACACATGCACAGGTGCACACATGCACAGGTGCACACATGCGCACATGCACACATGCGCGGGTGCACACATGCACACATGCACACATGCACACATGCACAGGTCAGGTGCACACATGCACAACACAGGTGCACACATGCACACATGCACATGTGCACACATGCACACATGCACAGGTGCACACATGCACACATGCACACGTGCACACATGCACACGTGCACACGTACACATGCACACAGTTGCACACAGTTGTACACTACTCAGTATGCGAGATATCAACACACAGACACAGACACACCTGCATGCATACACAGAGCACTACTAAGTGAGCCTAATATTACTATTACTATCAAGACTATTAAAGGTATTGTTAATACACACTCACCAGCATGGATAGGCTGCATTGCTGTTACACAGGAGGGACCTGCAGAAGTGAGGAAACTAATGTCAGTGGGCACAACTGTGCCATTGTTACTGAGTATGATACAGGTCAGTAGTACAGCAGTCGCCTTTCACAGGTCAGCTGCTGATATTGAGGATATCACACTTGCACATTAAATAATATGATGACAGCTACAAACCAAGGACACACCTCACACATACATTAACTACCAGTGTACACAACAGTCAACTATACATATGGCATATTACCTGCACGCTCATAGTCTTGCTGCTGCGTGGCTCTAGCCTCCATCATAATGCATGTCTGCTGCTGTTGTTGTTGTTGGCATACTGGAGCCGCTACACTCATGAGTAGTCCCTCCAGTCTGGTGAGTGGCCACCACCTGTGGCGACCTGTTGCCTGTGGATATCCGACGCACGCTGACGGACATTTCTGATTAAATCACTGCAGTGATGTTGTACCTGCTCATATGTCCTATTATGCGTGCCAATGTCATTTACCCGACGGACCAGGTCTTGCCACAGTGCAGCCCTCTCCTGCTGATTCTGGCTGGTGTGGGAAAAGAGTATTGCATAATCCCGCACCAGGCTCTGGTGTATCTCCTCATCCTCAGCTGTGGAGTAAGCTGGATTTCGCAGGTGAGCCATGTTCCTGAAAAAGGAAATAACCTGATATCAGCAATATATGTCAGCAGAATTTGGCACACATACTACACATGCTACTTGACTGTTATGATACGACATATCTCACATATATAGCATCTGTCTGTCTATTGGTAGATACACATGTAAATGGCCAGGTATCAGTGCTCAGCCAGCAACTGTGCATCATTACCTGGCACACTCCATACGACATACTACCAAACCCCAGCAGTCAGAACACTGATTCAGGTCCAGAGAACCTCCTCACTCTGGGGGTTTGTATCTAGGTACTGTATGGGCTACATCATCAACTACTGTGAGCTGACCACAAACTAATTGCCCTGGATATACATATCTCACCTCCACCACCAACACAAATGACTATAGTGAATAACATTGCAAATGCAAACTTTACACTTTGTAACAGTGACATGGTATGCTTTCAGCCCACTGGGCCAGTGGAAGACACAACCCACAATGCTGACCCCTTCACAAATGCTTTCTACAGACATCTCCGAGAATGCATGGATCATGCAGTCCCATATATGGCCAAGACACTCTCCACAAAGGGACAGCATCCTGTCAGGTGGACCCCAGCCATGGACAGATTGTATTACAAAAGATGGAAGCTACTGCAAGACAGAGCATAATTCCATAAAGGAAAGGCATGTCTGAGCAGCACTAGTAAGGATCTATTTTCCCTCATACAAACATCCATGGGCAACTTTGAGAGGGAAATCAAGAGGGACACTACAGATAACCACAAGGCCTTCTTCAGTTATGTTAGCAACCTGGTCAGAATCCCTCCACTATGCTCATAGTTAGTACACAGCAACAAATAATTCACTGAAACCACAGATATTGACAACATTGTGGCAGACAGGTTCAGTGCAGGTTTCACCCCTCCCTCTCCCACAAAATAAGACATAGTTATCCCAGCTGACTGTAACCTCCCTGTCATCACAGATGTCCAGGTGAGAGCCACCCTCAGGAAAGCAGAATACACAACATGAATGGGACCTGATGGTATCCCCGGTTTCATGCTACATGAACTCTGACAGGAGCTAAACACACATATAGAAGTGCTATGTAACACTAGCCTGACTACAGGATATGTACCTGTACACTGGTGCACAGCAGCAGTGGTTCCACTCTATGAAGGAGGCACCTCAACATACCAATACAATACAACACAACACAATACATTACAATACAATACTATACAATATGCTATTGCCCCTGGGACTACAGCAGCATACTGTTCTGCTACCCTGACCATTGTGAAACATGTGATGTGATGGTACCTGTTGCTGTCAAACAGTTACACAGGGTGACTCATATGGCATATTACCTATCTGACTAACATTCAGCAGGGGTATGTGTGACATGTACTCATGGGGAGTCTTGCTTCTTAACACTGTGTGGTTTATTGCAGGGTATGTCTTATCTGTGGGTAGGAACCTTTACCTCCACATGTGCTGTCTATTGCAGTGGCATGGATGACACACAGCAGTCATTTAGGTTGTGGATGGTGTGAGGTGTTACTATGGTTGTTGGACATCTGTGATGGGTGTGACTTAAGTATGTAAATCCAGGAGTGGTAACCTCTATGTGGGTAGTATGTGTGTACTCTGTGGTGTTGTCAGTCACTGTGCATTGGTAATGTGTTTGAGTGCATTCTCACAGTGTTGTACATGTCACTGTGTCCTTCTCCATATCTGTAGCTGTCATGTGAGGTACATACCATGGCAGCCATTATGTGGTGTGGAGGGGTACACTGACCTACATGTCCATAGCTGACACACCATGTCTGCTGACACATACCATGTGCAGCTATTCCAGGAATAGTGTGCCACTGTGAATATCATTAGGGGGACTATTGTACACATTTATGACCCTGTTCACCCCTGACACATGCAGTGGTGGGCAGCCAATCACATATCTGGTGGTTACTGGTGTAGGTGATTTGAAATGGGGTATGGTACTCCAGTTTTGACACTGGTGTTCACTCCATGCCTTTGTCACCAGGCACCTGTTGCAATACATCTGTACACATGTGCGTCACTCAGAATATATATACATCTCTCTCTCTCTCTATATATATATATATATATATATATATATATATATATATGTATATAAATATATCTATATGTATATATATATATATATATATATATATATATATATATATATATATATATGTCTGTATACATATACACATATATATATTGATGCACATATAGAGAGGGGGTGAGAGTGACAGAGGGGGTGGGACAGGGGGTGTTGAGGTCGTCATATACAGTCATACCTGTAGATAGTCAGATCTGTCTGTCTATGTATTGATGTACATATATTGCTATAGATATGGAGGGGTGTGACAGAGAGGGGGTGAGAGTGACAGAGGGGGTGGGACAGGGGGTGTTGAGGTCGTCATATACATTCATACCTGTAGATAGTCAGATCTGTCTGTCTATATATTGATGTACATATATTGCCATAGATATGGAGGGGGGGTGGGACAGAGAGGGGGTGAGAGTGACAGAGGGGGTGGGACAGGGGGTGTTGAGGTCATCATATACAGTCATACCTGTAGATAGTCAGATCTGTCTGTCTATATATTGATGTACATATATTGCTATAGATATGGAGAGGGGGGGTGTGACAGAGAGGGGGTGAGAGTGACAGAGGGGGTGGGACAGGGGGTGTTGAGGTCGTCATATACATTCATACCTGTAGATAGTCAGATCTGTCTGTCTATATATTGATGTACATATATTGCCATAGATATGGAGGGGGGGTGAGACAGAGAGGGGGTGAGAGTGACAGAGGGGGTGGGACAGGGGGTGTTGAGGTCATCATATACAGTCATACCTGTAGATAGTCACATCTGTCTGTCTATATATTGATGTAGATATATTGCTATAGATATGGAGAGGGGGGGGTGTGACAGAGAGGGGTGAGAGTGACAGAGGGGGGGTGGGACAGGGGGTGTTGAGGTCGTCATATACAGTCATACCTGTAGATAGTCAGATCTGTCTGTCTATGTATATGTATCTACATATATCTATATCTGTATGTGTGTATTACATATGTATGTTTGTACATATTCTATCTATCTCCATCTGTCTATGTATTCCTACATCTCTCTCTATGTATGTATACATATATGCATTATATATATATATATATATATATATATATATATATATATATATACATACATACATACATATTTTGACATACATACGTATCCATATGATAGATACATATCAACATGTTTGTTTACCATACTGTATACACACACTAACATACTGCTAAACATACATAACTGTGAAACCTACTTCGTACATTGTACTACAACCTACATTCAACCTACATTGATATGTGCACATAGATGCTCTCACATACAAATGTATGTACAGCCTTCACTGATAGTTGCTGTATGTCCCCTGCCCTTTGCACATCTTCATATACATATGGATACAGACCAATGACACATATGGAGGGTTCACAGTATGTAGACCTTTATAGTATTACTTTATATTACCTGTGTTTGTCACAGCTGCTTTTGTTGCCATCTGGTTTTGTGTCCTGATGCTCCACTTGCCAGTTGTCAGCTTTCAGGTGTCTGTGGCTGACCAGTTTTGTTTGTGTATGTTTAATTTTGTTTTTCTCTGTCTCTGTCTCTCTCTCTCTCTCTATCTCTCTCTGTCTCTCACTTCCTCCTCAGGGTGCAATGAAAGTATTGCATGTGTGGACTGGGAGTACAGCATGCTTTTGTAGGTATCTGCATATGTCCATGTGATGGCCTCTGCACCAATTGTTAGCCAGCATTTGCTAATTGCATGCAGCCAGTTGGGTACTGATTCCAGTTTTCACTGTGATTTCAGAACAGTGCTATAAAAAGGTATGTGAGATAGGCATAGCTCTTTCAGATTTTAAGGGCAGGGACCATGCTGGTATGCTGTGGACAATGTTCTGTGAGTGTAAAGGTTGGTATCTCTCTCATATTTCCAGCTGTGTTGTAGATTAACATTTCTCCATTCATTTATCCAGTTTCCTGTACTAACTGTGTGTGTACACTGACACCTACTACTACTACAACTGTTAATGTGTGTGTGTGTGCTTTCCTGTGGGACATGGGGTGTAACTGGTGTATAGCAGTGGCTCTTGCACTTTGTTGCTATGGCTTCAATATTTGCCCTTTACAGTCACTACTTGTATTCCTGCTAGGTGTCCTGACTGTAGTGTGCTGCTGTGGCTTTCCTATTTTCCATGTACATTCACACCTTGGAATGCTTGCTATATCTGCTAGGGTGTTACAGCATGCAGTGTGGTCTGGCCATGGTGTGGGCCTTGACATCTATTAGGGTATTTGAGTATGCTGCTGAGCAGGCCCCAGACACTCTCAGGTGCATCTGTTATCTGCCTCATGGAATGGTACATATCAGTGGGGTACACCCATTAAATTGTCTGGTATGCTGCAGTTGTGACTGTGGGATAGCATGAGCATATGTATAACTACACTTTTTCTGCCATGCAAGTGGTGCATACTTTCAGGACTTCATAGTTACCATTGCATGTGTTGTAACACCTTTCTGCCTACTGTTTGTACATTTCACATGGAGTCTGTGGGGCATTCCTGTAACTCAGTCACTGTTGCTATGTCTAGGCTCTTAACTATTCAAATATGGTGGTGTCAAACCTCTCATGTGTACAAATATTTGCAGGTTGTCCACATTTCTGCCTCATATTTTGGTCAATATCTCATGCACAGCTTTTTCTGGCAAATCATTCTGGGCTCAAGTCAGAATATAGTGACAAACATTTAAGTTTCAGACTTCATACCCTTCCAAACATCCCACAAACTGCAGAACCTGTTCCTCTCTGAACTGTCTAAGTTTGTTGTAACATTATTTGTAATGTGTCCCTGGTTTTGGCCCTTTGCTCCACATATTTTATTACCTGGTCCAGATGTGTTCCTGTAACAGGTTGTGGGGTATGGGCAGTGATTATCCTGCTGTGAGTATGTGTGTGGCTTGCAAGGTGCTACAGTGACATTATTACCTTCTTCTTCTTTTGGCTTTTCCCGGTTAGGGGTCGCCACAGCGGATCACCTTGTCCGCACATTGATTGGCAGTGGAGTTTTACGGTGTTGAGTTGCCAGCCCGGCGCCCAACCTTCCACAGAAGGCACACTCACATGCACACCTAGGGCCAATTTAGAGTATCCAATCCACCTGCAGCATGTCTTTGGGATGTGGGAGAAACCGAGCACCGGAAGAAACCCACGCGACCACAGGGAGGACATGCAGACTCCGCACAGAAGGCACCCCAGCCGAGGATCGAACCGGAGAACCTCTTGTTGTGAGGCGGCAATGCTAACCACTGCACCACCGTGGCCGCCCACAGTGACATTATTACCTACTAGCTACCAAATAGCATGGCTGTTTCTGTTCACACACTACTATCATAGATATCCATGAGATTTGACAGTAAATATACATGACATGCTTTGTGTACTACACATCCTATATTCCCTTTACATTCATTCCTACTATTACATGATATATTTATTTTAGCTCAATGTTCTTGTATAACAGTCATGGCTTAGTGGTAAGTCATGCAGACTAGTGTTTCTTGGGTTCGGAACTGACAGTGGGATTTTATTTTGCTTTTGAACTGACTACAGGATCTGTCAATCAGAGTGACTAAGGCACTTTTAAGCAGTTGTAACCGGGTTAGCACTGGTTTGCGCGGAGCTCATGCATGCGCACTGGCATTCAGCTCCGCGCACACCTGCTTATAACCACTTAAACGTGCTTACTCTTGCGCACACCTGCGCTATTTTCTTTGAAAGAAATGAAAATGGGGAGACAGGAAAGTGGTGAAAAAGGGGTCACAAAGAGGATAAGACAGTAGGAAAACAAGCTCGGGTTTTGCAGGAGGGATGTAGGTAAGGCCCATAGCTGCCCATTTCTTCATCAGCAACAGCTGTGCATATGTATGTAATTTGGTGTGACATTTGAAACCTTCCACCCCTGAGAGAGGTGTCAGGACAACAATAATACTTGTTGTACAGCCAATTGTAATTGATAGTTTCCATGTCCAGCAGACATATGTGCGGAATGGGCAGCTATGTATGGGGCGTAATTTTTTTGTGGGTACAGAGTGCCCTTTTTTTTTTTTTTCATGTGAGAGTGGTATGTCAGGTGAAGGAAGTCGGTATAGCTGGGGAGGTAGGTTGGGTAGGTCAACAGACAAGACAAACAAGACGCATACAGGGGTGGTGTATGACACGTGTGGGGGGGCTACACAATTGACGGGGACGGAGGTTTGGATATCTAGAGCCCATGAGCCCACAGATGGCAACAGTGGAACTGATATCCCCACCCATGGGCAGTTGCCACTGTTCCTTCCCTGCCCAGGACGGGGCTGTGCTGGGGGCTGTGTAGGCTGGGCAACAGATATGCCCGTAAGTTGTGCCACCTGTGCCTCAAGCTGGAATAGGGGCCCAAGAACAGAGTCCTGGATCTCTCTATGCACCACAGTCCGGACGCTACGGAGGGTGAGTGGTGGTTCTCCTCTGGCCACACTTGCAGAGGGGGGGACGGGCCCCATCCCCTGCAGTGCTTCCACCTGCAGGTGGCACAGGGCCACCGGAGGAGGGTCCAGACTGGGCACTAGTGCCAGGTGCACTCGCCAGCTGAGGTGGGAGAGGTGGGTCCACTGGAACCCGCCTTCCCTGTCATCCTATGTTTTGCATTATGTCATGACAGTTTGGGTTAGTAACATACAATACCATTCGCAATTAGTTGTAGCAACATGCATTAGTATTCTCATTAACCAAACACCCAGATATTCACACCATTGAACAGCGAGCATAACACATGCATAATTTGAACAGCAATACACAGTCCAACAACATGCAGGGTTGATTGATGGCAACAGGCCATCAGGTTTGGATGTATGAACAGGGCAGATACATCAACGTACATGCAAATATTTATGACCCAACAGGACAAATGTCCAGGGGTGTTAATTGTGATTGCACATACCAATTTCTCGTGGAATGGATTATATGTAGTTATAGGGTGGGGTGAAGAAAATAATATTAACACCTTCGAATACCAATACATATGCTGTACATTTCTAATTGCTACAGATATATACACACTACTGTTCTAACTACAGTTTCCTATATGATAACTACTTCAATTTGGTGATAGGACTGTTACTGCTACATCAATATACATTTTATTGTTATTCATACACGTTCATATCTGGCTTTGTTCAGCTACATCATCCTGCTACATTTGCTTTATATAGCTATAGACAACTGTGGATGTTTGATATTTCAGACAATCATACTATCTGCATATTGCAGACTGTGAGCAACATATACAGATTTTGGGATACACATTCCAGCTGCAGCAACACTTTGAACACATTTCGCAGTTTGGTTCTACTTGTCACATTCATTTCATTCTGTACTGACTGCAGTATACTTTATTCAGGGGTTCTTACTACTTTATTGGTGGATTCATAACTCTTTCTCACACTCTCTCACTTGTTTTCATTTTACTATTCAGGATGGTACTTACTTCTAGGCTTTATTGACATGTTTTACCTGTAGTTATTACAATCCTTTTCTGCAGTCTCACTTCTGTCATGTTTCAGTATTTCAACAGGGATATATTTCTCACATGTGATTTGCTCATCTTCTGCAGCTGTACTTTTCAGCCTGCTGCTAGTTGTGTACTATTATATTACAGATGGGGCATCTTTATTTCAGACTTTATTTCAGACATTTTAATTTTTCTGTTTGGATTACAGACTGCAACACACTTTTGTAATCAAGCAATACTTGCAAACACTTTTACACTGTTACTTGCACATTTTATTACTTAGTGACTACACTGCACTCTTTTGCTAACTGTCATACTTTTATATTTCTTTACAGTTACTGGGAGTGGATTACTGACCTGCCTGGTGGTGCAACCGCACCAGCCTATCACCATAGGCTCTGCAGTTTGCAGAACGAACACCTGCAGCTGTAATATAAATTAAGTAATATTGGAATACACATCTCCATAATATCAGCTAATTTAATTTCTTACATACATAATTAAATGTAACTTACTCAGTAGTGGGACGTTGGGCATTTGCCGGGCCTCCTAGATCCAAAGGTTCAATTGGTCCTGCTTGCGTCTCTTTAGGTCCACATGGTGGTGACGGACCTGCTCACCAGTCCTTGGAATCCCTGTGGCACTGGTGAGATCATGAGCCAACCGGTCCCACACCTCAGCCCTATATGCTCCCCACAGGACCTGGCCCTGCATGAGTTGGGCCTCATGATTGTGGACTAGAAGCCAGACCATGTACTCCTCAACACCCCACCTCTGTGCTCGAAAGCAACTACCCTCACCTACTCCTGACATTCTGGCTGCAAGTCAGTTCTACAATCGTTTATGCTGTGTATTCCCGCCTATGGGGCTTATATATGCCGTTTTTCCCGCACTTATCTGTGATTGGCCATTTTGGAATTGTATCAACTTCACAAAACCTGCTTTGTCATGCTCCACTTTCTATTCATTCCTATATATTTGCTATTACTGCATTTCTAAGTATAGCTGTTGTGGCTTAGTGGTTCAGTACCTTGACTACGGTGCATGGTATCCTGGGTTCAAACCTGGCCGCTGCTTTTTATATTTTATGACTGTCTAGACAGGCTAGGGGGTGTGTCTGTGTAAAATCAGTTTTGTTACAGCTTGCTCAACGTTGCCCGCTGGTTAGCTTGTTAGCATGGTGCGCAGCTCCGCAAAAAAAGGTCACGCTGGTTTGCACCTCATTTGGTTGTTAGCATGCATATTACGCTCAACTCAGCTAGGTTTGGCTGTTAGCACGCATATTACGCTCAGCTCAGCTAGTAGCACACAGTTTCAGCATGTTAAACCACTGCTCACCTATGGGCAGATGCACTCACCTTGTTAAACTGTAGCTCAGCTATAGGCACTTCTCGCATTTTTTATTGTTTTGTAATCTCACATTTCTTCAAAATAAATGGACTATTTCATTACATTTAACATTAAATATAATTTTATATGTGTACATATTTGTCAGGGACTTGTTTCGTGCTTATTTTACTAAAAATAAAAATTGATGTTGTGGGGGCTCGAACCATGAATGCCTGCTCTTCAGCCAACGTCTCTACCGCTATGCTATTGCTTCTTGGCTTACGTTGCATATTTAGTTCTTATATCCTTTTCCACTGACTGCTAACTGTGGCTAAGCTACAGGTACGCCCGCGCAAAAGAGCGCACTCACGGGCAAACATCTTTACGATTTAAAAAAAATATATAACATGTTGATTGATATATTTTATGTTCATAGTCTGTGGGGGCATGTGTTGTGTTTATTCACATTTTCATGGCCTCTGTCGTGGGTGTTTACTTTGGCCACTTTTACTCTTCTGGGGGCGTGTCTGCTTGCAGGACTCGGCCTATGGACACGCCCCCTACTGTCTTCCATGGATCGTGTTAGCCTTAGGTGTGATTCAGCATGCTCTCATGAATATGCAGAGCATGCTGACATCACTCTGTTTAACTGCAGCCTCCGTGTAAGAGTTATAACTCTTACACTGAGGCTTCGTGAATCCTGCCCATTGTCATTAGCTAAACATTAATTGGTATGTATAGTGTTTCAACAAGCAATGATGTACATTCTGTCAGCAGTTTGAGTATTCATTCTATTCATGTGTTAAATGCCAGTAGGGGAGCTTGTGATGGTAATGGGCAGGGTAACTTTAGCCAATTAGCTGTTACTCATTGTGAAAGTGGCTTTGACCATAAGGAAGTATCTATTGACAGCGATTTGAGCCTTTATTCAGTTTGGGATGTGAGCGATAATATGCAAGACACTGTTGAGTCACCTACTGTTAGCGAGCCTTCAATTCTGGATGATCTGAATAATTTTACCTGCAAGACTAATATGGATTTCTCTTGGGATAATCGACAGTTTGACTTTAGCATTGTACTTGATGTTATGGCTGAAACCAACGGCATATGTGATAGTAAAGGCCCTAATATTATAGTCAATTCATTGGGCAATTACAAAATCTATAATTATTCTAAAAATTACATTAATATAGCACATGCCGATTTGTTAGCAAATGGATTCACTTTTGTGCCATGTAGGTGGGTCGATTCGTCAAATATTTTAATGGACTTGAAACTTTTTACACAGAAAATTAATCTAAAGGCATGGTTTAATGAGGGAAAATATGTGGAACAAGGCAAGCGGTTGAAGGTACCCAGTTATTTTAAACCCACCCTTGAATGGAACTATAGGGACATACGGGAAGGTCTGTGAAACAGACATAAGGGATGCTTATAGAAAGCGACCACATAAATTATCAAGTAACTTGTTACCCGAGGAGAAAGATTTATTGTTGGAACTGGCCATGGATACCAGTATCAGGATAATGAAGCCAGATAAGGGTAGCGGAGTAGTAATTCTTGACAGAATAGATTATTCTGACAAGATGACAACATTGTTAACCAAAGATACTTATTATGAATGTTGTATCATGGGCAAATTAATGGAAAGGATTACCACTACTTAGAAAAATGACTACCCAGTTATACCAAAATTTTTGGTATCCCTAAAATCCACAAGGGCCTTGAATTTTTGCAATTCAGGCCTATTGTGGGTGCTAAAAGGGCTAAGACTTGCTTTATAAGTAAATACCTAGATTATCATTTGCAAAAAGGGTTGGGAGCCTTTTCGTATATAACTAAGGATTCTTGGCAATTTCTAGAACATCTTAATGGGGTTATTATTACTGAGAATACTAATTTAGTTACTATTGATGTGTGTAACTTATTCTCAGTAATACCCCATGAGATTGGGATAAAATGGCTGGGGATACAATTGGACAAGACCAACTTTTTTGATCAGGATGAATCAATGTTCTCACCACATTGATGGAAGCAGTGTTAAACCACAATTTCCTACACTTTGAAGGACAATATTACAAGCAGGTGACTGGTGTAGCTATGGGAGTGGCTTGTGCCCCCATATATGGTAATTTTTGTTATGTCCCACTGTGATCAAGAATATATTTTTTCCAGCGAATATTGGGCACATATAAAACATTATACCAGATTTTTAGATGATATTTTTGTTGTGTGGGATGGAGACGAAGAGATTTTAGGAAACATTTTTCAGTTTATCAATCACACAGTTGAGTTTTTTAAATTTACCCATGAGTATAGTAAGGTTAACGTGTCATAATTGGACGTTAATTTAACTATTGATAATAATACTAATACCTTGAGATCTAACATCTTTAGAAAGCCCACATTTTCCAATTCATATTTGGAATTTGGTAGCTGGCACCCTTACCATCAGAAAAAAATCTACTGTCAAAAGGACATTTTCTAAGGGCCGCCAGAATGGTAACTGTGCACCAAGATTTTTCATTGGAGCTCGAGTCTATGACAAACGTATTTGTCAAAAGATGTTATCCTGAGGCTCTTTGCAAAAATTTTGGCAGAGGAGGTTTGACATAAAAGAGTGGGGAGTGTTTACAGACCCATACTGAGAGGTATTATAATTTTGAAAATGGTATCAGTTCTAGTATGCCAAGGAATTTATCAGGTTGATACACGATGGAAAATGAGGAATGACTTATTATTCATCGCCACTTTCAACCAGGATGCTGAATGGGTGGCTCACATCATCCTAAAAAATTGGAGAATGTTATTTGCTGATAGCTCCCTTGTGGATAAGGTAGGGGAATCCCCTAGGGTTGTCTTTAGAAGGGACAGATGTTTTAAGGAGATCTTGGAAATGGGGGCCCATATTGATTTACACCCCCTGCTATAAAGCACGCTTTGGCGGGCTTTTCTGGCATTAGAGAACTTGGCATAGCTCCTCGTGGTCCCCTGCAAAGTTCCTAAGCCAGCAGAGAGCAGAAAAAGCAACTTTCTTGATTATAAGTATTTTTCAAACTTTTTATTTTGCATTTTTTGATCTTTTGAGCTTTTTGACTACTGTTTGTGCCTATATTACTGTTTTATTACCTTATTTTCCTGTTTTTCTGTGCTTAAATTGTTGATTGCACTTGTTGGCTAAAGTTTTGCTTAAAAGTAACAACCAGGCTAATACACTCAAGTGTACCAGCCTTTGATAGCAATTTAGTCGAAAAACAAAGCATTTACTGTATTTTTTTCTGTCTGTTTGCAAAAAAACTAAAAAAAAAACAAAAAAATACTTCTCCTTTCCTAAACTTTCCTAGCTAGTTGTTCCAGTGATCAGATTTTGCTGATCCCTGGGCTTTGTATTTGGTTCCTGTGTTCCTCCATTTTCTTGTGTGGCCAGAGGTAGTTTCTTTACTCACCAGTGGGAGTGGGGAGTACTGAGCTGCTTGTTTGTCCTCAGAGGAGTGGTTAGAAACAGCAACTAGTAATTTGTTGGCCATTTTGGGTCATTTCCTGTTTTTTCCAGCCCCCTGCTATAAAGCACGCATTAGCGCGATTTAGCGCGGAGTTGCCATTGTTGTACACAAGAGCAGCGGCGGTTAAACAAGGTTAAACTATTCGGGCTACCTAAATTCCACTCTTCAAATTTTCCCTTATAACTACCTTCCTCGAACTGTACTGCTGATCTAACCAGCGTATCCTATAACTAAAAAGTTCATCTCAACTTGATTCCCAAGTAGACTATTCTCTATCTGTAAAGCCCAGCACTTGCTCCTACAGTACTTGCACCTTGATAAAGCACTTTTATTATAGATAGTACCCCACCAGCCTAGAACCCACATCCCCCGGAGTCTTTTGTAAGTTTTTTTATCTGTTACTTCTAGCATGTCGAGGGATCAGTTGCTAGTGTCCTCTCCTGCTCAACTGGTGAACCTGGGAATATTGAGGCAATGTTACAATTGCCTCATGTACACAGACAATCCTCTCCTTCTCCCACAAAACACAAATACATGCGAGAGATGCAACTATACGGCCAAACTGGAGGCTGAGCTCTCTCAACATAGGACTGGCAAGACCAGACAGGAGGAGAAGGTAACTACACACACTACATACCCAGTCACACATAGTACCATCACAACTTCAAATCATACACATAATCATGCAAAGACATACTCGGAGGCTCTGATCAAAAATCTACCAAAACAGCAGAGGTCACCAAAGCAGACACCCAAACAACAACCACCTCAGGACCAAACACATTCAACACATAGACCACACAGTCAGAGTGTCAAACAGTCACAGCCCTTAAGGCCAAACACAATCCCAGACACACTCGTCATTGGTGACTCCATAGTTAGACACACTGACGTCCCGCTCACCAGACTGAGTAAAGAGAAGGTCACAGTAAGCTGCCTGTCGGGCGCTAGAATCCGCCACATAATGCAAGCACTCAGGTCTCTCAACAGCAGGTACAAGTACGACTCAGTCATTGTCCACGCTGGTGTCAACGACCTGAGACTTACCTCCTTGGACTACATGAAAAGAGACATTGAGGAGCTCTCTGATTACGTAGCCCAAGCAGGTATGACCCTGACCTTGAGCAGTATCCTACCTTCACCTAGAATGATGCCACAATACAGTGATAAGATGATCAGCTTTAATTATTGGCTTAAATTCTGGTGTCATTCAAAGGGGATCCAATGTCTGTCTGCCTGGGATGACATGCTGGACAAGCCACACTGCTTCGCAAGGGATGGCTTGAACCTGTCACCCCTGGGCTTCCGGATATTGGCAAAGGCTCTTGCCACCCCCATAGTGCCTTTTTTAGGCAAGGCTCAAATTCTAAACCTACCACCCTAGAACACAAAAAAGGAAAAAAAACTAAGGGTAATGCTGCTCAATGCCAGAAGTCTCAATCTCAAGATGCACGCACTTGAGGCCCCTCTCAGTATGGAGAACATTGATGTCTGTGCTGTGACAGAAACCTGGTTCAAGGCTCCTGAGAGCACGCCAGCACTATCAGGTTTCACCTCATATCATGCGTTCCAGCCCCAAAATCCGGAAAACACCAAAAAAGGAGGGGGGGTTGTCCATATTCATAAAGGACACCCACACCTCTAGGTTGGTGGCAATGCACGATGCATCGGAGACCATCCAGGTGCAATTAACCATAGGCAAGACTGCTCTGCAATTTGTAGCATGTTACAGGCCACCCTCTCAAACTCAGGAACCTCACATGGCCTTCCTGAAAACACTGGAGGGAATAAATGTATCTCCAAACACCATCATACTAGGTGACTTCAACTACCCTAATATAGACTGGGAACACTACTCAAGCCCAAACACTCTAGCCCAAAGGTTCCTGGAGTTCATAAACTCAAATGCCATGGACCAACTAGTCACCATCCACACAAGAGGAGAAAACATACTTGATCTCATCATCACGAACATGGGATCACAATGTTCAACACCGGAAGTATACCCCTCACTGGTGAGATCAGATCATAAACTAATCTCGCTGGAGGTCCTCATCCCGCCCCACCTGAAATAAAAAGACCACAGTGAAAAACTTCTCAAAAGCCGACTTCACACTTCTAAATCTAGTGTGATCTCCTTTAAGGCCCCTGAGCCAGTGGTAAACATTACTCAAACCGCTGAATCACTTACAAATGCCTTCTACCAGCACCTACAGGACTGCATGGATCAGGCAATCCCAAACAAAACTAAGACTCTTTGTACCAAAGGCAAGCGTCCAGTCTGGTGGACCCCAGCCATAAACAAGCTCTACAACAAAAGGAGGAAGCTACTACAAGATAGAGCAAAATCCTTGAAAGGTAAGACACCTTTGATCATTATAAGTAAAAAACTAAGAGCTCTCATAAAATCATCCAAGGCAAATTTTGAGAGAAAAATTGCCAAGGACACAAAAGACAATCATAAGGCCTTCTTTAGCTATATTAGAAACCTAGGAGGAAACTCCCAGATATGCTCAGAATTAGTTCAAAATGATGTGAAGATTACTGAACCTACACACATTGCCAACATACTGGCTGACAGGTTCAGTGCAAACTCCCCCCCCCAAAAGGAGAGATATCTAAACCAGAGGATTGTAGCCCCCCAAACATCTCCAACGCCCAGGTGAGAACTGCTCTCTCCAAGGCAAAAAACACAGCATCCATGGGACCGGATGGTGTCCCCGGCTGTGTGCTCCATGAACTCAATGAGGAATTAAACCCGCAGTTAGGACAGCTGTTTAATCTTAGCATCACCTCAGGATACGTACCCAAGGAGTGGTGCACGGCGACTGTGGTCCCACTTCACAAGGGCGGTGCCTCCACCGACCCTGGAAATTACCGTTAGCTTGACAAGCCTTATCTGCAAAGCCATGGAGAGGATCATAATGGATCTCATAAATAAAGACATAGGGAACTTGCAGACTTTGGATCCAACCCAGTTTGGCTTTGTCAAAGGCAGATCATGCCTTTTAAACTTGGTTGACTTTTTCGAAACAGTCACCAAGGCCATTGATGAGGGAAAGGCAGTCCATACAGCCTACCTCGACCTGGCAAAGGCCTTCGACACAATACCCCACTCAGGTATCATCGAAAAACTCATCAGCTTGAATGTAAACCAATACATCACAAGATGGGTTGCAAACTGGCTAAGTGACAGAACCCACAGGGTCAGAATTGCTGGAGCCATGTCAGACTCAAAGCCTGTCACAAGTGGTGTCCCACAGGGCTCAGTCCTGGGTCCACTCTTGTTCGGCATCTACTTTTCTGAAGTACAAGCAAACACAGGAGGGTTATGGCTGACAAAGTTTGCAGATGACTGCAAACTGGGCGCCATAGTCGAAAACACTTCTGACACAGATATCCTTCAGAAGGGCCTCACAGAAACGGATAACTGGTGCCAGAGCCATGGCCTAAAATTAAACGCCAAGAAATGCATAGTCATACCCTTTGGGAAAAACAAGGTTACCCCTAGCTACCATATAGGCGGCAATCCACTGAGCACAGAAGAAGTCATCAGGGACCTGGGGACCCAGGTTGACACTAGCCTTTCGTTTGACACTCATGTTGCTAAAGTAGTCAGGAAAACCTTCTACATTGCCCACCTGATCATGAAGGGATTCACATCTAGATCAATGGAGGTCATCGTCCCCCTGTACTCATCACTCATTAGACCTATGATTGAGTACAATGCCCCATTTGGAATGTATCTGACCCGACACCTGCAGCAGCTGGAAAGGCCCCAAAAGTTCCTCACCAAAAGGATAAAGGGTCTCAAAAATATGTCTTATGCTGCCCGACTGAAAGAACTCCAGCTCTATTCAGTCTCATACCGCTTGCTCAGAGGTGACCTGTGCCTGACATATAAGGCCATGTCAAACCCAGATTTGATGAATATGCTTCACCTCAAAAAATCTAGATCCCGCAGAACCACAAGGGTGGGAGACTTAAACCTTGACACGGTTATTAATAGAATGTGCTGGAGGGACAGATTCATCACCCAGAGACTCCCTATGCTGTGGAACAAAATCCCAGTACATGTGAGGCAGAGCACCTCACTGGCCTTGTTCAAGAAGAATCTTGACCAATGGATGGGAGATCGCAGATATACCCCAGGGATTACTTCAGTGTCACTGCTTGACAGAGGCACAGCAAAATAATAGGCATAGTTTTATTCAAACTAAAGGGGTGGCGAAAGCCACATAACTATGAGCTAGGCTTATAAATGCCCTTGGGCAGATAGCCTAGTATGAACCTATGAACCTATGAACCTATGAAAACAGTAGAGCACCTGGCAATTTTAAATGTGGCAGATGTAATGTATGTGCATACATCTTTGAGACAGGTGGAAGTGCATGTTTTAATGGAAGACTTTTTTATTTTCATGGACATTTTAATTGCAACAGCAGAAATTTAATTTATATGGCCAAATGTGAGCATTGTCCTGCCTTTTATGTTGGTAAGACCAGCAGGCAATTTATGGATAGAATTACGGAGCACAATGCTGACATTAAGAATATGAGGTCTACCAATGCCCTAGCTAGACACATTATTAAAAACCATGCATAAGTTTATATTTGTGGTGTTACAACAGTTAGTGAAGAATAGGCAGGGTATGGTCTTAGACCTGGATTTAGATATTTGTGAATTAAGGTGGCAATTGAAGTTGGATGCCACCATTTTTCCTGGTATCAATGACAGTATTAGCATATCAGTCACACTTACACTAAAACATATTTTAGGTTAATATATATATATACTATTAGTGTATGAGGTAATTTATTTGACTTTTTGACAAATTGTTAGTAATGTTTTGGCAATTATTGCTGTTTTTATAAAGTCTATGTTAGAATTTTAAATAGGTAGTTGATGTGTTTAACAAATGGTTAGGCTTGTTGATGAAACACTATACATACCAATTCATTTTTAGTTAATGACAATGTGTTTTTAGTTCATCAGTCAGTTTTAATTGTTTGACTGTTTAATGGGGGAGGGGTATAAAAAGGTTGAGATTGTAATGATTATTGTTCTGAAGAAGTCCAACAGTAGTTGGATGAAAGTGCTAATCCTGTGGAGTCTGTGAATAAAGGGTTTTGCACAAGTCTTCGTGTCCAGGGTGCCTTCATAATTGTGAGTTTTAGTTCCTTGGTTATTAAATAATAAAAATAAACAAAAACAAAAAAAAAAATCCTACCTAAATGATCCTCCCAATGCTACTTAAATATACCATCTCCGAGACTGCACTACAGTGAAGTAAAGAGAAATATTCCCTATGGCGATCTACGGTGAAACTTTCTTTTAAAAGTCACTCATATGACGTCAACCATATGAGACTTGAACTTTTGAAAGTTCTAGCTTTTGATATAGACCCCATGGTGATGACTGTACCTAAGGTGACAGACTGGTCATTGCAGCAGATGTCAATGGGCATGTTGGTGAAGGGATGGGGGATTGATGGATAGGTATGGTGTAAACAGGAGTGGCGACGGTGAGATGGTAGTGAATTTTGCAAAAAGGATGGACATGGCTGTGGTGAATATGCATTGTAACACGAGGGAGGAGCATAGGGTGACATACAAGAGTGGAGTAAGATGAACACAGTTGGAATATATCCAATGTAGGAGGGCCAGTTTGAAGGAGATTGGAGACTGTAAAGTGGTGACAGGGGAAAGTTTATTTAGGGAGCAGAGAATGTTACTATGTGAGATAATGATTGTGATTCAGATGAGGAGTGTGGGGGCAGCACCAAGGATCAAATGGTGTAAATTGAAAAAGTGTGCTTGTGAAGTGGATTTCAGGAAGAGTTCATACAGGCACTGGGTGGCATTGCCAATCTAACACATATTTGGTAAAGTACAGCAGAGCTGGTAAGGGAGACAGCTAGATGGGTGGGCTGGGTAGTTCCTTCACCATCAGGGACAGGAAATATATTATCAACTCAAAAATTAATTGCAACACTAAATCTGTGGTCTATGCTGCTTTTTGCGTCTGCTGCCCCTGTTTCTATATAGGGAAAACAGACCGCAAGTTCAGGGACCACATTTACCAGCACCTTTACGCTATAAAAAACACAAAGATGGACAATGCATTGTCTAAACATATTTTGAACAACATGGGACATAGTTTTCAATTCATGGGGATTGAACATGTCACTATGGGTGTTAGAGGTGGGCCCCAGCCTTTGGTTTTAGAGATGAGGGAATTAGAGTGGCAAATTGGCCTGGACGCTTATTCATATCCTGGCCTAAATGAATGCTGCAATATCTCTTCTATCTTAAGATACAAAAGTTATATGAGATGATATGAATACACTTCAGTAATTCTCTTTCACACTTTGAATTGGCCACCATATTCTTAATGCAGAGTGCTAGTGTGATTTTTAGATTATTTTTATACACTTTTTTATATATTCATGTAAATGAAATGTTATGCTTAAAAAATTTTTTACTTTTATAGTAACCTGTTTTATTAGACAAGGTAATACTTTGTATATAAAACACACCGCAATTGCCTTATTTTAGCGACACTTTTTTTCTTTTTTGACTACCTTGGTTACAAAGTATCCAAGGAAGTGACATCATGGGTTTACTGACTTTAAAAACTTGTGTTTTTTAATTTTTACTGTTTGCCTTTCTGAGGAAGCTTCTGCATAGCGGAGGCGAAAACGTTGATCTTTAAAAAAAGAACGTTAAAATTCACCAGTGTTCTTTGGCTCCATGGTACTGTATTTTCGTTTGCAACTGTTTTTTTCCCGTTTGGTGTTCATCATCATGTTTGGCAGTGATATATCTCTGACATACCTCTCCACTGGCACGCCATCCACCGACTAGCCACATGTTTGCCTATTATGTTTTGTCTGTTCCCCAGACAGTTGTTTTCCTTGGAAAAACAGTCAGAGACTCTGGGGATTGCAGTCAGTAAATACTAAACTCTACTGATATTACTGTCTTCATATTCCTCATAAAGGATATGTTACATCAAACCCAGTAACATCAGCAACTGTCTAAATTTCTGAAGCCAGTATGTCCAATCTATGCCTGTCTTTGTGCCTCTGTCCCCAAATAATGTCAGGATTTGTCCAGATGTCATGCAATATGAGGCTCAGATGTATTTAGTAGCATTATTTCTTGCCTTCATTCCTCCTACCATCCCAGTGATGTAGTAGACCCACAGATATGTTACAGGGAAGAGGCCATAGCTATTACCTCTGAGCCTGTATATTCTGAGGTGAACCGTACATTTGAGAGGTCTGTGCATGTCTGGCCATTGTTAACAGACTGTCGGAATTGTATACACCCGTCATGTGTACATGTTATTTGGGCTGTGTATAGAAGGGGAGTAGATGTAAGTGTTGTGGCTCCTTTTTTATCT